>NC_133113.1:12726888-12962752 GCF_022965805.1 Primulina eburnea | reverse complement strand
GGATTGACATTTCTATGGACTTTATTTTGGGGTTGCCTAGGACTAAGAAGGGAAGGAATTCTATTTTTGGATTACTTTATGGGCTAAACTTTGCTCAATATTGTTGTAATCTACTACTTGTCATCCTCAAACGGATGGACAAACTGAAGTTGTCAATAGAACTTTGGGTACACTTTTGCGTGCTATTCTTAAAAAGAACATGGATTGACATTTCTATGGACTTCATTTTGGGGTTGCCTAGGACTAAGAAGGGGAGGGATTCTATTTTTGGATTACTTTATGGGCTAAACTTTGCACAATATTGTTGTATCTACTATAAGAAGGGGGGGGATTATATTTATGGATTACTTTATGGGCTAAACTTTGCACAATAAAGTTGTAATCTACCACTTGTCATCCTCAAACGGATGGACAAACTGAAGTTGTAAATAGAACTTTGGGAACACTTTTGCGTGCTATTCTTAAAAGAACTTTGATTGACATTTCTATGGACTTTATTTTGGGGTTGCATAGGACTAAGAAGGGGAGGGATTCTATTTATGGATTACTTTATGGGCTAAACTTTGCACAATAAAGTTGTAATCTACTACTTGTCATCTTCAAACGGATGGACAAACTGAAGTTGTAAATAGAACTTTGGGAACACTTTTGCGTGCTATTCTTAAAAGAACTTGGATTGACATTTCTATGGACTTTATTTTGGGGTTGCCTAGGACTAAGAAGGGGAGGGATTCTATTTATGGATTACTTTATGGGCTAAACTTTGCACAATAAAGTTGTAATCTACTACTTGTCATCCTCAAACGGATGGACAAACTGAAGTTGTAAATAGAACTTTGGAAACACTTTTGCGTGCTATTCTTAAAAAGAACTTGGATTGACATTTCTATGGACTTTATTTTACTTTGGGAACACTTTTGCGTGCTATTCTTAAAAGAACTTGGATTGACATTTCTATGGACTTTATTTTGGGGTTGCCTAGGACTAAGAAGGGGAGGGATTCTATTTATGGATTACTTTATGGGATAAACTTTGCACAATAAAGTTGTAATCTACTACTTGTCATCCTCAAACGGATGGACAAACTGAAGTTGTAAATAGAACTTTGGGAACACTTTTGCGTGCTATTCTTAAAAAGAACTTGGATTGACATTTCTATGGACTTTATTTTGGGGTTGCCTAGGACTAAGAAGGGGAGGGATTCTTAAAAGAACTTGGATTGACATTTCAATGGACTTTATTTGGGGTTGCCTAGGACTAAGAAGGGGAGGGATTCTATTTTTGGATTATTTTATGGGCTAAACTTTGCTTAATATTGTTGTAATCTACTACTTGTCATCCTCAAACGGATGGACAAACTGAAGTTGTAAATAGAACTTTGGGTACACTTTTGCGTGCTATTCTTTAAAAGAACTTGGATTGACATTTCTATGGACTTTATTTTGGGGTTGCCTAAGACTAAGAAGGGGAAGGATTCTATTTTTGGATTACTTTATGGGCTAAACTTTGCTAACTGAAGTTGTAAATAGAACTTTGGGATAAACTTTGCTCAATATTGTTGTAATCTACTACTTGTCATCCTCAAACAGATGGACAAACTGAAGTTGTCAATAGAACTTTGGGAACACTTTTGCGTGCTATTCTTAAAAGAACTTGGATTGACCTTTCTATGGACTTTATTTTGGGTTGCCTAGGACCAAGAAGGGGAGAGATTCTATTTATGGGCTAAACTTTGCTCTATATTGTTGTAATCTACTACTTGTCATCCTCAAACGGATGGAAAACCTGAAGTTGTCAATAGAACTTTGGGTACACTTTTGCGTGCTATTCTTAAAAGAACATGGATTGACATTTCTATGGACTTTATTTTGGGGTTGCCTAGGACTAAGAAGTGGAGGGATTCTATTTTTGGATTACTTTATGGGCTAAACTTTGCACAATAAACTTTTGTTAAACTTTCGCATGCTATTATTAAAAGAACTTGGATTGACATTTCTATGGACTTTATTTTGGGGTTGCCTAGGACTAAGAAGGGGAGGGATTATATTTATGGATTACTTTATGGGCTAAACTTTGCACAATAAAGTTGTAATCTACTACTTGTCATCCTCAAACGGATGGACAAACTGAAGTTGTCAATAGAACTTTGGGTACACTTTTGCGTGCTATTCTTGGATTGACATTTCTATGGACTTTATTTTACTTTGGGAACACTTTTGCGTGCTATTCTTAAAGAACTTGGATTGACATTTCTATGGACTTTATTTTGGGGTTGGCTAGGACTAAGAAAGGGGAGGGATTATATTTATGGATTACTTTATGGGCTAAACTTGCACAATAAAGTTGTAATCTACTACTTGTCATCCTCAAACGGATGGACAAACTGAAGTTGGTCAATAGAACTTTGGGTACACTTTTGCGTGCTATTCTTAAAAGAACTTGGATTGACATTTCTATGGACTTTATTTTACTTTGGGAACACTTTTTGCGTGCTATTCTTAAAAGAACTTGGATTGACATTTCTATGGACTTTATTTTGGGGTTGGCTAGGACTAAGAAGGGGAGGGATTCTATTTATGGATTACTTTATGGGCTAAACTTTGCACAATAAAGCTGTAATCTACTAACTTGTCATCCTCAAACGGATGGACAAACTGAAGTTATAAATAGAACTTTGGGAACACTTTTGCTTGCTATTCTTAAAAAGAACTTGGATTGACATTTCTATGGACTTTATTTTGGGGTTGCCTAGGACTAAGAAGGGAAGGAATTCTATTTTTGGATTACTTTATGGGCTAAACTTTGCTCAATATTGTTGTAATCTACTACTTGTCATCCTCAAACGGATGGACAAACTGAAGTTGTCAATAGAACTTTGGGTACACTTTTGCGTGCTATTCTTAAAAAGAACATGGATTGACATTTCTATGGACTTCATTTTGGGGTTGCCTAGGACTAAGAAGGGGAGGGATTCTATTTTTGGATTACTTTATGGGCTAAACTTTGCACAATATGTTGTATCTACTATAAGAAGGGGGGGGATTATATTTATGGATTACTTTATGGGCTAAACTTTGCACAATAAAGTTGTAATCTACCACTTGTCATCCTCAAACGGATGGACAAACTGAAGTTGTAAATAGAACTTTGGGAACACTTTTGCGTGCTATTCTTAAAAGAACTTTGATTGACATTTCTATGGACTTTATTTTGGGGTTGCCTAAGACTAAGAAGGGGAGGGATTCTATTTATGGATTACTTTATGGGCTAAACTTTGCACAATAAAGTTGTAATCTACTACTTGTCATCTTCAAACGGATGGACAAACTGAAGTTGTAAATAGAACTTTGGGAACACTTTTGCGTGCTATTCTTAAAAGAACTTGGATTGACATTTCTATGGACTTTATTTTGGGGTTGCCTAGGACTAAGAAGGGGAGGGATTCTATTTATGGATTACTTTATGGGCTAAACTTTGCACAATAAAGTTGTAATCTACTACTTGTCATCCTCAAACGGATGGACAAACTGAAGTTGTAAATAGAACTTTGGGAACACTTTTGCGTGCTATTCTTAAAAGAACTTGGATTGACATTTCTATGGACTTTATTTTGGGGTTGCCTAGGACTAAGAAGGGGAGGGATTCTATTTATGGATTACTTTATGGGCTAAACTTTGCACAATAAAGTTGTAATCTACTACTTGTCATCCTCAAACGGATGGACAAACTGAAGTTGTAAATAGAACTTTGGGAACACTTTTGCGTGCTATTCTTAAAAGAACTTGGATTGACATTTCTATGGACTTTATTTTGGGGTTGCCTAGGACTAAGAAGGGGAGGGATTCTATTTATGGATTACTTTATGGGCTAAACTTTGCTTAATATTGTTGTAATCTACTACTTGTCATCCTCAAACAGATGGACAAACTGAAGTTGTAAATAGAACTTTGGGTACACTTTTGCGTGCTATTCTTTAAAAGAACTTGGATTGACATTTCTATGGACTTTATTTTGGGGTTGCCTAAGACTAAGAAGGGGAAGGATTCTATTTTTGGATTACTTTATGGGCTAAACTTTGCTAACTGAAGTTGTAAATAGAACTTTGGGATAAACTTTGCTCAATATTGTTGTAATCTACTACTTGTCATCCTCAAACAGATGGACAAACTGAAGTTGTCAATAGAACTTTGGGAACACTTTTGCGTGCTATTCTTAAAAGAACTTGGATTGACCTTTCTATGGACTTTATTTTGGGGTTGCCTAGGACCAAGAAGGGGAGAGATTCTATTTATGGGCTAAACTTTGCTCTATATTGTTGTAATCTACTACTTGTCATCCTCAAACGGATGGACAACCTGAAGTTGTCAATAGAACTTTGGGTACACTTTTGCGTGCTATTCTTAAAAGAACATGGATTGACATTTCTATGGACTTTATTTTGGGGTTGCCTAGGTCTAAGAAGGGGAGGGATTCTATTTTTTGATTACTTTATGGGCTAAACTTTGCTAACTGAAGTTGTAAATATAACTTTGGGCTAAACTTTGCACAATATTGTTGTAATCTACTACTTGTCATCCTCAAACGGATGGACAAACTGAAGTTGTAAATAGAACTTTGGGAACACTTTTGCGTGCTATTCTTAAAAAGAACTTGGATTGACATTTCTATGGACTTTATTTTGGGGTTGCCTAGGACTAAGAAGGGGAGGGATTTTTAAAAGAACTTGGATTGACATTTCTATGGACTTTATTTTGGGATTGCCTAGGACTAAGAAGGGGAGGGATTCTATTTTTGGATTACTTTATGGGCTAAACTTTGCTCAATATTGTTGTAATCTACTACTTGTCATCCTCAAACGGATGGACAAACTGAAGTTGTAAATAGAACTTTGGGAACACTTTTGCGTGCTATTCTTAAAAAGAACTTGGATTGACATTTCTATGGACTTTATTTTGGGGTTGCCTAGGACTAAGAAGGGGAGGGATTTTTAAAAGAACTTGGATTGACATTTCTATGGACTTTATTTTGGGATTGCTTAGGACTAAGAAGGGGAGGGATTCTATTTTTGGATTATTTTATGGGCTAAACTTTGTCCAATAATGTTGTAATCTACTACTTGTCATCCTCAAACGGATAGACAAACTGAAGTTGTCAGTAGAACTTTGGGTACACTTTTGCGTGCTATTCTTAAAAAGAACATGGATTGACATTTCTATGGACTTTATTTTGGGGTTGCCTAGGACTAAGAAGGGAAGGGATTATATTTATGGATTACTTTATGGGCTAAACTTTGCACAATAAAGTTGTAATCTACTACTTGTCATCCTCAAACGGATGGACAAACTGAAGTTGTAAATAGAACTTTGGGAACACTTTTGCGTGCTATTCTTAAAAGAAATTGGAATGACATTTCTATGGACTTTATTTTGGGATTGCCTAGGACTAAGAAGGGGAGGGATTCTATTTTTGGATTATTTTATGGGCTAAACTTTGTCCAATAATGTTGTAATCTACTACTTGTCATCCTCAAACGGATAGACAAACTGAAGTTGTCAGTAGAACTTTGGGAACACTTTTGCGTGCTATTCTTAAAAGAACATAGATTGACATTTCTATGGACTTTATTTTGGGGTTGCCTTGTTCTAAGAAAGGGAGGGATTCTATTTTTGGATTACTTTATGGGCTAAACTTTGCTAACTGAAGTTGTAAATAGAACTTGGGCTAAACTTTGCACAATATTTTTGTAATCTACTACTTGTCATCCTCAAACGGATGGACAAACTGAAGTTGTCAATAGAACTTTGGGTACATTTTTGCGTGCTATTCTTAAAAAGAACTTGGATTGACATTTCTATGGATTTATTTTGGGGTTGCCTTGGACTAAGAAGGGGAGGGATTATATTTATGGATTACTTTATGGGCTAAACTTTGCACAATAAAGTTGTAATCTACTACTTGTCATCCTCAAACGGATGGACAAACTGAAGTTGTCAATAGAACTTTGGGAACACTTTTACGTGCTATTCTTAAAAAGAACTTGGATTGACATTTCTATGGACTTTATTTTACTTTGGGAACACTTTTGCGTGCTATTCTTAAAAGAACTTTGATTTACATTTCTATGGACTTTATTTTGGGGTTGCCTAGGACTAAGAAGGGGAGGGATTCTATTTATGGATTACTTTATGGGCTAAACTTTGCACAATAAAGTTGTAATCTACTACTTGTCATCCTCAAACGGATGGACAAACTGAAGTTGTCAATAGAACTTTGGGAACACTTTTGCGTGCTATTCTTAAAAAGAACTTGGATTGACATTTCTATGGACATTATTTGGGGGTTGCCTAGGACTAAGAAGGGAAGGGATTCTATTTTTGGATTACTTTATGGGCTAAACTTTTCTCAATATTGTTGTAATCTACTACTTGTCATCCTCAAATGGATGGACAAACTGAAGTTGTCAATAGAACTTTGGGTACACTTTTGCGTGCTATTCTTAAAAAGAACATGGATTGACATTTCTATGGACTTTATTTTGGGGTTGCCTAGGACTAAGAAGGGGAGGGATTCTATTTTTGGATTACTTTATGGGCTAAACTTTGCACAATAAAGTTGTAATCTACTACTTGTCATCCTCAAACGGATGGACAAACTGAAGTTGTCAATAGAACTTTGGGTACACTTTTGCGTGCTATTCTTAAAAAGAACTTGGATTGACATTTCTATGGACTTTATTTTGGGGTTGCCTAGGACTAAGAAGGGGAGGGATTCTTAAAAGAACTTGGATTGACATTTCTATAGACTTTATTTTGGGGTTGCCTAGGACTAAGAAGGGGAGGGATTATATTTTTGGATTACTTTATGGGATAAACTTTGCACAATAAAGTTGTAATCTATTACTTGTCGTCCTCAAACGGATGGACAAACTGAAGTTGTAAATAGAACTTTGGTAACACTTTTGCGTGCTATTCTTAAAAGGAACTTGGATTGACATTTCTATGGACTTTATTTTGGGGTTGCCTAGGACTAAGAAGGGGAGGGATTCTATTTTTGGATTACTTTACGGGCTAAACTTTGCTCAATATTGTTGTAATCTACTACTTGTCATCCTCAAACGGATGGACAAACTGAAGTTGTCAATAGAACTTTGGGTACACTTTTGCATGCTATTCTTAAAAAGAACATGGATTGACATTTCTATGGAATTTATTTTGGGGTTGCCTAGGACTAAGAAGTGGAGGGATTCTATTTTTGGATTACTTTATGGGCTAAACTTTGCACAATAAACTTTGGTTAAACTTTCGCATGCTATTATTAAAAGAACTTGGATTGACATTTCTATGGACTTTATTTTGGGGTTGCCTAGGACTAAGAAGGGGAGGGATTATATTTATGGATTACTTTATGGGCTAAACTTTGCACAATAAAGTTGTAATCTAGTACTTGTCATCCTCAAACGGATGGACAAACTGAAGTTGTCAATAGAACTTTGGGTACACTTTTGCGTGCTATTCTTAAAAAGAACTTGGATTGACATTTCTATGGACTTTATTTTACTTTGGGAACACTTTTGCGTGCTATTCTTAAAAGAACTTGGATTGACATTTCTATGGACTTTATTTTGGGGTTGGCTAGGACTAAGAAGGGGAGGGATTATATTTATGGATTACTTTATGGGCTAAACTTTGCACAATAAAGTTGTAATCTACTACTTGTCATCTTCAAACGGATGGACAAACTGAAGTTGTAAATAGAACTTTGGGAACACTTTTGCGTGCTATTCTTAAAAGAACTTTGATTGAAATTTCTATGGACTTTATTTTGGGGTTGCCTAGGACTAAGAAGGGAAGGAATTCTATTTTTGGATTACTTTATGGGCCAAACTTTGCTCAATATTGTTGTAATCTACTACTTGTCATCCTCAAACGGATGGACAAACTGAAGTTGTCAATAGGACTTTGGGTACACTTTTGCGTGCTATTCTTAAAAAGAACATGGATTGACATTTCTATGGACTTTTCTTTGGGGTTGCCTAGGACTAAGAAGGGGAGGGATTCAATTTATGGATTACTTTATGGGCTAAACTTTGCACAATAAAGTTGTAATCTACCACTTGTCATCCTCAAACGGATGGACAAACTGAAGTTGTAAATAGAACTTTGGGAACACTTTTGCGTGCTATTCTTAAAAGAACTTTGATTGACATTTCTATGGACTTTATTTTGGGGTTGCCTAGGACTAAGAAGGGGAGGGATTCTATTTATGGATTACTTTATGGGCTAAACTTTGCACAATAAAGTTGTAATCTACTACTTGTCATCTTCAAACGGATGGACAAACTGAAGTTGTAAATAGAACTTTGGGAACACTTTTGCGTGCTATTCTTAAAAGAACTTGGATTGACATTTCTATGGACTTTATTTTGGGGTTGCCTAGGACTAAGAAGGGGAGGGATTCTATTTATGGATTACTTTATGGGCTAAACTTTGCACAATAAAGTTGTAATCTACTACTTGTCATCCTCAAACGGATGGACAAACTGAAGTTGTCAATAGAACTTTGGGAACACTTTTACGTGCTATTCTTAAAAAGAACTTGGATTGACATTTCTATGGACTTTATTTTACTTTGGGAACACTTTTGCGTGCTATTCTTAAAAGAACTTGGATTTACATTTCTATGGACTTTATTTTGGGGTTGCCTAGGACTAAGAAGGGGAGGGATTCTATTTATGGATTACTTTATGGGCTAAACTTTGCACAATAAAGTTGTAATCTACTACTTGTCATCCTCAAACGGATGGACAAACTGAAGTTGTCAATAGAACTTTGGGAACACTTTTGCGTGCTATTCTTAAAAAGAACTTGGATTGACATTTCTATGGACTTTATTTGGGGGTTGCCTAGGACTAAGAAGGGAAGGGATTCTATTTTTGGATTACTTTATGGGCTAAACTTTTCTCAATATTGTTGTAATCTACTACTTGTCATCCTCAAATGGATGGACAAACTGAAGTTGTCAATAGAACTTTGGGTACACTTTTGCGTGCTATTCTTAAAAAGAACATGGATTGACATTTCTATGGACTTTATTTTGGGGTTGCCTAGGACTAAGAAGGGGAGGGATTCTATTTTTGGATTACTTTATGGGCTAAACTTTGCACAATAAAGTTGTAATCTACTACTTGTCATCCTCAAACGGATGGACAAACTGAAGTTGTCAATAGAACTTTGGGTACACTTTTGCGTGCTATTCTTAAAAAGAACTTGGATTGACATTTCTATGGACTTTATTTTGGGGTTGCCTAGGACTAAGAAGGGGAGGGATTCTTAAAAGAACTTGGATTGACATTTCTATAGACTTTATTTTGGGGTTGCCTAGGACTAAGAAGGGGAGGGATTATATTTTTGGATTACTTTATGGGATAAACTTTGCACAATAAAGTTGTAATCTATTACTTGTCGTCCTCAAACGGATGGACAAACTGAAGTTGTAAATAGAACTTTGGTAACACTTTTGCGTGCTATTCTTAAAAGGAACTTGGATTGACATTTCTATGGACTTTATTTTGGGGTTGCCTAGGACTAAGAAGGGGAGGGATTCTATTTTTGGATTACTTTATGGGCTAAACTTTGCTCAATATTGTTGTAATCTACTACTTGTCATCCTCAAACGGATGGACAAACTGAAGTTGTCAATAGAACTTTGGGTACACTTTTGCATGCTATTCTTAAAAAGAACATGGATTGACATTTCTATGGAATTTATTTTGGGGTTGCCTAGGACTAAGAAGTGGAGGGATTCTATTTTTGGATTACTTTATGGGCTAAACTTTGCACAATAAACTTTGGTTAAACTTTCGCATGCTATTATTAAAAGAACTTGGATTGACATTTCTATGGACTTTATTTTGGGGTTGCCTAGGACTAAGAAGGGGAGGGATTATATTTATGGATTACTTTATGGGCTAAACTTTGCACAATAAAGTTGTAATCTAGTACTTGTCATCCTCAAACGGATGGACAAACTGAAGTTGTCAATAGAACTTTGGGTACACTTTTGCGTGCTATTCTTAAAAAGAACTTGGATTGACATTTCTATGGACTTTATTTTACTTTGGGAACACTTTTGCGTGCTATTCTTAAAAGAACTTGGATTGACATTTCTATGGACTTTATTTTGGGGTTGGCTAGGACTAAGAAGGGGAGGGATTATATTTATGGATTACTTTATGGGCTAAACTTTGCACAATAAAGTTGTAATCTACTACTTGTCATCTTCAAACGGATGGACAAACTGAAGTTGTAAATAGAACTTTGGGAACACTTTTGCGTGCTATTCTTAAAAGAACTTTGATTGACATTTCTATGGACTTTATTTTGGGGTTGCCTAGGACTAAGAAGGGAAGGAATTCTATTTTTGGATTACTTTATGGGCCAAACTTTGCTCAATATTGTTGTAATCTACTACTTGTCATCCTCAAACGGATGGACAAACTGAAGTTGTCAATAGGACTTTGGGTACACTTTTGCGTGCTATTCTTAAAAAGAACATGGATTGACATTTCTATAGACTTTTCTTTGGGGTTGCCTAGGACTAAGAAGGGGAGGGAATCAATTTATGGATTACTTTATGGGCTAAACTTTGCACAATAAAGTTGTAATCTACCACTTGTCATCCTCAAACGGATGGACAAACTGAAGTTGTAAATAGAACTTTGGGAACACTTTTGCGTGCTATTCTTAAAAGAACTTTGATTGACATTTCTATGGACTTTATTTTGGGGTTGCCTAGGACTAAGAAGGGGAGGGATTCTATTTATGGATTACTTTATGGGCTAAACTTTGCACAATAAAGTTGTAATCTACTACTTGTCATCTTCAAACGGATGGACAAACTGAAGTTGTAAATAGAACTTTGGGAACACTTTTGCGTGCTATTCTTAAAAGAACTTGGATTGACATTTCTATGGACTTTATTTTGGGGTTGCCTAGGACTAAGAAGGGGAGGGATTCTATTTATGGATTACTTTATGGGCTAAACTTTGCACAATAAAGTTGTAATCTACTACTTGTCATCCTCAAACGGATGGACAAACTGAAGTTGTAAATAGAACTTTGGAAACACTTTTGCGTGCTATTCTTCTATGGACTTTATTTTGGGGTTGTCTTGGACTAAGAAGGGGAGGGATTATATTTATGGATTACTTTATGGGCTAAACTTTGCACAATAAAGTTGTAATCTACAACTTGTCATCCTCAAACGGATGGACAAACTGAAGTTGTCAATAGAACTTTGGGTACACTTTTGCGTGATATTCTTAAAAAGAACTTGGATTGACATTTCTATGGACTTTATTTTACTTTGGGAACACTTTTGCGTGCTACTCTTAAAAGAACTTGGATTGACATTTCTATGGACTTTATTTTGGGGTTGCCTAGGACTAAGAAGGGGAGGGATTCTATTTATGGATTACTTTATGGGATAAACTTTGCACAATAAAGTTGTAATCTACTACTTGTCATCCTCAAACGGATGGACAAACTGAAGTTGTAAATAGAACTTTGGGAACACTTTTGCGTGCTATTCTTAAAAAGAACTTGGATTGACATTTCTATGGACTTTATTTTGGGGTTGCCTAGGACTAAGAAGGGGAGGGATTCTTAAAAGAACTTGGATTGACATTTCAATGGACTTTATTTTGGGGTTGCCTAGGACTAAGAAGGGGAGGGATTCTATTTTTGGATTATTTTATGGGCTAAACTTTGCTTAATATTGTTGTAATCTACTACTTGTCATCCTCAAACGGAAGGACAAACTGAAGTTGTAAATAGAACTTTGGGTACACTTTTGCGTGCTATTCTTTAAAAGAACTTGGATTGACATTTCTATGGACTTTATTTTGGGGTTGCCTAAGACTAAGAAGGGGAAGGATTCTATTTTTGGATTACTTTATGGGCTAAACTTTGCTAACTGAAGTTGTAAATAGAACTTTGGGATAAACTTTGCTCAATATTGTTGTAATCTACTACTTGTCATCCTCAAACAGATGGACAAACTGAAGTTGTCAATAGAACTTTGGGAACACTTTTGCGTGCTATTCTTAAAAGAACTTGGATTGACATTTCTATGGACTTTATTTTGGGGTTGCCTAGGACTAAGAAGGGGAGAGATTCTATTTATGGGCTAAACTTTGCTCTATATTGTTGTAATCTACTACTTGTCATCCTCAAACGGATGGACAACCTGAAGTTGTCAATAGAACTTTGGGTACACTTTTGCGTGCTATTCTTAAAAGAACATGGATTGACATTTCTATGTACTTTATTTTGGGGTTGCCTAGGTCTAAGAAGGGGAGGGATTCTATTTTTGGATTACTTTATGGGCTAAACTTTGCTAACTGAAGTTGTAAATAGAACTTTGGGCTAAACTTTGCACAATATTGTTGTAATCTACTACTTGTCATCCTCAAACGGATGGACAAACTGAAGTTGTAAATAGAACTTTGGGAACACTTCTGCGTGCTATTCTTAAAAAGAACTTGGATTGACATTTCTATGGACTTTATTTTGGGGTTGCCTAGGACTAAGAAGGGGAGGGATTCTATTTTTGGATTACTTTATGGGCTAAACTTTGCTCAATATTGTTGTAATCTACTACTTGTCATCCTCAAACGGATGGACAAACTGAAGTTCTAAATTGAACTATGGGAACACTTTTGCGTGCTATTCTTAAAAAGAACTTGGATTGACATTTCTATGGACTTTATTTTGGGGTTGCCTAGGACTAAGAAGGGGAGGGATTCTTAAAAGAACTTGGATTGACATTTCTATGGACTTTATTTTGGGATTGCCTAGGACTAAGAAGGGGAGGGACTCTATTTTTGGATTAATTTATGGGCTAAACTTTGTCCAATAATGTTGTAATCTACTACTTGTCATCCTCAAACGGATAGACAAACTGAAGTTGTCAGTAGAACTTTGGGTACACTTTTGCGTGCTATTCTTAAAAAGAACATGGATTGACATTTCTATGGACTTTATTTTGGGGTTGCCTAGGACTAAGAAGGGAAGGGATTATATTTATGGATTACTTTATGGGCTAAACTTTGCACAATAAAGTTGTAATCTACTACTTGTCATCCTCAAACGGATGGACAAACTGAAGTTGTAAATAGAACTTTGGGAACACTTTTGCGTGCTATTCTTAAAAGAAATTGGAATGACATTTCTATGGACTTTATTTTGGGGTTGCCTAGGACTAAGAAGGGGAGGGATTCTATTTATGGATTACTTTATGGGCTAAACTTTGCACAATAAAGTTGTAATCTACTACTTGTCATCCTCAAACTGATGGACAAACTGAAGTTGTAAATAGAACTTTGGGAACACTTTTGCGTGCTATTCTTAAAAGAACATAGATTGACATTTCTATGGACTATATTTTGGGGTTGCCTAGTTCTAAGAAAGGGAGGGATTCTATTTTTGGATTACTTTATGGGCTAAACTTTGCTAACTGAAGTTGTAAATAGAACTTTGGGCTAAACTTTGCACAATATTGTTGTAATTTACTACTTGTCATCCTCAAACGGATGGACAAACTGAAGTTGTAAATAGAACTTTGGGAACACTTTTGCGTGCTATTCTTAAAAAGAACTTGGATTGACATTTCTATGGACTTTATTTTGGGGTTACCTAGGACTAAGAAGGGGAGGGATTCTATTTTTGGATTACTTTATGGGCTAAACTTTGCTCAATATTGTCGTAATCTACTACTTGTCATCCTCAAACGGATGGACAAACTGAAGTTGTAAATAGAACTTTGGGAACACTTTTACGTGCTATTCTTAAAAAGAACTTGGATTGACATTTCTATGGACTTTATTTTGGGGTTGCCTAGGACTAAGAAGGGGAGGGATTCTTAAAAGAACTTGGATTGACATTTCTATGGACTTTATTTTGGGGTTGCCTAGGACTAAGAAGGGGAGGGATTCTATTTTTGGATTACTTTATGGGCTAAACTTTGTCCAATATTGTTGTAATCTACTACTTGTCATCCTCAAACGGATAGACAAACTGAAGTTGGCAATAGAACTTTGGGTACACTTTTGCGTGCTATTCTTAAAAAAACTTGGATTGACATTTCTATGGACTTTATTTTGGGGTTGCCTAGGACTAAGAAGGGAAGGATTCTATTTTTGGATTACTTTATGGGCTAAACTTTGCACAATAAAGTTGTAATCTACTACTTGTCATCCTCAAACGGATGGACAAACTGAAGTTGTAAATAGAACTTTGGGAACACTTTTGCGTGCTATTCTTAAAAAGAACTTGGATTGATATTTCTATGGACTTTATTTTGGGGTTGCCTTGGACTAAGAAGGGGAGGGATTATATTTATGGATTACTTTATGGGCTAAACTTTGCTAACTGAAGTTGTAAATAGAACTTGGGGCTAAACTTTGCACAATATTGTTGTAATCTACTACTTGTCATCCTCAAACGGATGGACAAACTGAAGTTGACAATAGAACTTTGGGTACATTTTTGCGTGCTATTCTTAAAAAGAACTTGGATTGACATTTCTATGGACTTTATTTTGGGGTTGCCTTTGACTAAGCAGGGGAGGGATTATATTTATGGATTACTTTATGGGCTAAACTTTGCACAATAAAGTTGTAATCTACTACTTGTCATCCTCAAACGGATGGACAAACGGAAGTTGTCAATAGAACTTTGGGTACACTTTTACGTGCTATTCTTAAAAAGAACTTGGATTGACATTTCTATGGACTTTATTTTACTTTGGGAACACTTTTGCGTGCTATTCTTAAAAGAACTTGGATTTACATTTCTATGGACTTTATTTTGGGGTTGCCTAGGACTAAGAAGGGGAGGGATTCTATTTATGGATTACTTTATGGGCTAAACTTTGCACAATAAAGTTGTAATCTACTACTTGTCATCCTCAAACGGATGGACAAACTGAAGTTGTAAATAGAACTTTGGTAACACTTTTGCGTGCTATTCTTAAAAAGAACTTGGATTGACATTTCTATGGACTTTATTTTGGGGTTGCCTAGGACTAAGAAGGGAAGGGATTCTATTTTTGGATTATTTTATGGGCTAAACTTTTCTCAATATTGTTGTAATCTACTACTTGTCATCCTCAAACGGATGGACAAACTGAAGTTGTCAATAGAACTTTGGGTACACTTTTGCGTGCTATTCTTAAAAAGAACATGGATTGACATTTCTATGGACTTTATTTTTGGGTTGCCTAGGACTAAGAAGGGGAGGGATTCTATTTTTGGATTACTTTATGGGCTAAACTTTGCACAATAAAGTTGTAATCTACTACTTGTCATCTTCAAACGGATGGACAAACTGAAGTTGTAAATAGAACTTTGGGAACACTTTTGCGTGCTATTCTTAAAAAGAACTTGGATTGACATTTCTATGGGCTTTATTTTGGGGTTGCCTTGGACTAAGAAGGGGAGGGATTATATTTATGGATTACTTTATGGGCTAAACTTTGCACAATAAAGTTGTAATCTACAACTTGTCATCCTCAAACGGATGGACAAACTGAAGTTGTCAATAGAACTTTGGGTACACTTTTGCGTGCTATTCTTAAAAAGAACTTGGATTGACATTTCTATGGACTTTATTTTACTTTGGGAACACTTTTGCGTGCTATTCTTAAAAGAACTTGGATTGACATTTCTATGGACTTTATTTTGGGGTTGCTTAGGACTAAGAAGGGGAGGGATTCTATTTATGGATTACTTTATGGGCTAAACTTTGCACAATAAAGTTGTAATCTACTACTTGTCATCCTCAAACGGATGGACAAACTGAATTTGTAAATAGAACTTTGGGAACAATTTTGCGTGCTATTCTTAAAAAGAACTTGGATTGACATTTGTATGGACTTTATTTTGGGGTTGCCTAGGACTAAGAAGGGGAGGGATTCTATTTTTGGATTATTTTATGGGCTAAACTTTGCTCAATATTGTTGTAATCTACTACTTGTCATCCTCAAACGGATGGACAAACTGAAGTTGTAAATAGAACTTTGGGTACACTTTTGCGTGCTATTCTTTAAAAGAACTTGGATTGACATTTCTATGGACTTTATTTTGGGGTTGCCTAAGACTAAGAAGGGGAAGGATTCTATTTTTGGATTACTTTATGGGCTAAACTTTGCTAACTGAAGTTGTAAATAGAACTTTGGGATAAACTTTGCTCAATATTGTTGTAATCTACTACTTGTCATCCTCAAACAGATGGACAAACTGAAGTTGTCAATAGAACTTTGGGAACAATTTTGCGTGCTATTCTTAAAAGAACTTGGATTGACATTTCTATGAACTTTATTTTGGGGTTGCCTAGGACTAAGAAGGGGAGAGATTCTATTAATGGGCTAAACTTTGCTCTATATTGTTGTAATCTACTACTTGTCATCCTCAAACGGATGGACAACCTGAAGTTGTCAATAGAACTTTGGGTACACTTTTGCGTGCTATTCTTAAAAGAACATGGATTGACATTTCTATGGACTTTATTTTGGGGTTGCCTAGGTCTAAGAAGGGGAGGGATTCTATTTTTGGATTACTTTATGGGCTAAACTTTGCTAACTGAAGTTGTAAATAGAACTTTGGGCTAAACTTTGCACAATATTGTTGTAATCTACTACTTGTCATCCTCAAACGGATGGACAAACTGAAGTTGTAAATAGAACTTTGGGAACACTTTTGCGTGCTATTCTTAAAAAGAACTTGGATTGACATTTCTATGGACTTTATTTTGGGGTTGCCTAGGACTAAGAAGGGGAGGGATTCTATTTTTGGATTACTTTATGGGCTAAACTTTGCTCAATATTGTTGTAATCTACTACTTGTCATCCTCAAACGGATGGACAAACTGAAGTTGTAAATAGAACTTTGGGAACACTTTTGCGTGCTATTCTTAAAAAGAACTTGGATTGACATTTCTATGGACTTTATTTTGGGGTTGCCTAGGACTAAGAAGGGGAGGGATTCTTAAAAGAACTTGGATTGACATTTCTATGGACTTTATTTTGGGGTTGCCTAGGACTAAGAAGGGGAGGGATTCTATTTTTGGATTACTTTATGGGCTAAACTTTGTCCAATATTGTTGTAATCTACTACTTGTCATCCTCAAACGGATAGACAAACTGAAGTTGTCAGTAGAACTTTGGGTACACTTTTGCGTGCTATTCTTAAAAAGAACATGGATTGACATTTCTATGGACTTTATTTTGGGGTTGCCTAGGACTAAGAAAGGAAGGGATTATATTTATGGATTACTTTATGGGCTAAACTTTGCACAATAAAGTTGTAATCTACTACTTGTCATCCTCAAACGGATGGACAAACTGAAGTTGTAAATAGAACTTTGGGAACACTTCTGCGTGCTATTCTTAAAAAGAACTTGGATTGACATTTCTATGGACTTTATTTTGGGGTTGCCTAGGACTAAGAAGGGGAGGGATTCTATTTTTGGATTACTTTATGGGCTAAACTTTGCTCAATATTGTTGTAATCTACTACTTGTCATCCTCAAACGGATGGACAAACTGAAGTTCTAAATTGAACTATGGGAACACTTTTGCGTGCTATTCTTAAAAAGAACTTGGATTGACATTTCTATGGACTTTATTTTGGGGTTGCCTAGGACTAAGAAGGGGAGGGATTCTTAAAAGAACTTGGATTGACATTTCTATGGACTTTATTTTGGGATTGCCTAGGACTAAGAAGGGGAGGGACTCTATTTTTGGATTAATTTATGGGCTAAACTTTGTCCAATAATGTTGTAATCTACTACTTGTCATCCTCAAACGGATAGACAAACTGAAGTTGTCAGTAGAACTTTGGGTACACTTTTGCGTGCTATTCTTAAAAAGAACATGGATTGACATTTCTATGGACTTTATTTTGGGGTTGCCTAGGACTAAGAAGGGAAGGGATTATATTTATGGATTACTTTATGGGCTAAACTTTGCACAATAAAGTTGTAATCTACTACTTGTCATCCTCAAACGGATGGACAAACTGAAGTTGTAAATAGAACTTTGGGAACACTTTTGCGTGCTATTCTTAAAAGAAATTGGAATGACATTTCTATGGACTTTATTTTGGGGTTGCCTAGGACTAAGAAGGGGAGGGATTCTATTTATGGATTACTTTATGGGCTAAACTTTGCACAATAAAGTTGTAATCTACTACTTGTCATCCTCAAACTGATGGACAAACTGAAGTTGTAAATAGAACTTTGGGAACACTTTTGCGTGCTATTCTTAAAAGAACATAGATTGACATTTCTATGGACTATATTTTGGGGTTGCCTAGTTCTAAGAAAGGGAGGGATTCTATTTTTGGATTACTTTATGGGCTAAACTTTGCTAACTGAAGTTGTAAATAGAACTTTGGGCTAAACTTTGCACAATATTGTTGTAATTTACTACTTGTCATCCTCAAACGGATGGACAAACTGAAGTTGTAAATAGAACTTTGGGAACACTTTTGCGTGCTATTCTTAAAAAGAACTTGGATTGACATTTCTATGGACTTTATTTTGGGGTTACCTAGGACTAAGAAGGGGAGGGATTCTATTTTTGGATTACTTTATGGGCTAAACTTTGCTCAATATTGTCGTAATCTACTACTTGTCATCCTCAAACGGATGGACAAACTGAAGTTGTAAATAGAACTTTGGGAACACTTTTACGTGCTATTCTTAAAAAGAACTTGGATTGACATTTCTATGGACTTTATTTTGGGGTTGCCTAGGACTAAGAAGGGGAGGGATTCTTAAAAGAACTTGGATTGACATTTCTATGGACTTTATTTTGGGGTTGCCTAGGACTAAGAAGGGGAGGGATTCTATTTTTGGATTACTTTATGGGCTAAACTTTGTCCAATATTGTTGTAATCTACTACTTGTCATCCTCAAACGGATAGACAAACTGAAGTTGGCAATAGAACTTTGGGTACACTTTTGCGTGCTATTCTTAAAAAAACTTGGATTGACATTTCTATGGACTTTATTTTGGGGTTGCCTAGGACTAAGAAGGGAAGGATTCTATTTTTGGATTACTTTATGGGCTAAACTTTGCACAATAAAGTTGTAATCTACTACTTGTCATCCTCAAACGGATGGACAAACTGAAGTTGTAAATAGAACTTTGGGAACACTTTTGCGTGCTATTCTTAAAAAGAACTTGGATTGATATTTCTATGGACTTTATTTTGGGGTTGCCTTGGACTAAGAAGGGGAGGGATTATATTTATGGATTACTTTATGGGCTAAACTTTGCTAACTGAAGTTGTAAATAGAACTTGGGGCTAAACTTTGCACAATATTGTTGTAATCTACTACTTGTCATCCTCAAACGGATGGACAAACTGAAGTTGACAATAGAACTTTGGGTACATTTTTGCGTGCTATTCTTAAAAAGAACTTGGATTGACATTTCTATGGACTTTATTTTGGGGTTGCCTTTGACTAAGCAGGGGAGGGATTATATTTATGGATTACTTTATGGGCTAAACTTTGCACAATAAAGTTGTAATCTACTACTTGTCATCCTCAAACGGATGGACAAACGGAAGTTGTCAATAGAACTTTGGGTACACTTTTACGTGCTATTCTTAAAAAGAACTTGGATTGACATTTCTATGGACTTTATTTTACTTTGGGAACACTTTTGCGTGCTATTCTTAAAAGAACTTGGATTTACATTTCTATGGACTTTATTTTGGGGTTGCCTAGGACTAAGAAGGGGAGGGATTCTATTTATGGATTACTTTATGGGCTAAACTTTGCACAATAAAGTTGTAATCTACTACTTGTCATCCTCAAACGGATGGACAAACTGAAGTTGTAAATAGAACTTTGGTAACACTTTTGCGTGCTATTCTTAAAAAGAACTTGGATTGACATTTCTATGGACTTTATTTTGGGGTTGCCTAGGACTAAGAAGGGAAGGGATTCTATTTTTGGATTATTTTATGGGCTAAACTTTTCTCAATATTGTTGTAATCTACTACTTGTCATCCTCAAACGGATGGACAAACTGAAGTTGTCAATAGAACTTTGGGTACACTTTTGCGTGCTATTCTTAAAAAGAACATGGATTGACATTTCTATGGACTTTATTTTTGGGTTGCCTAGGACTAAGAAGGGGAGGGATTCTATTTTTGGATTACTTTATGGGCTAAACTTTGCACAATAAAGTTGTAATCTACTACTTGTCATCTTCAAACGGATGGACAAACTGAAGTTGTAAATAGAACTTTGGGAACACTTTTGCGTGCTATTCTTAAAAAGAACTTGGATTGACATTTCTATGGGCTTTATTTTGGGGTTGCCTTGGACTAAGAAGGGGAGGGATTATATTTATGGATTACTTTATGGGCTAAACTTTGCACAATAAAGTTGTAATCTACAACTTGTCATCCTCAAACGGATGGACAAACTGAAGTTGTCAATAGAACTTTGGGTACACTTTTGCGTGCTATTCTTAAAAAGAACTTGGATTGACATTTCTATGGACTTTATTTTACTTTGGGAACACTTTTGCGTGCTATTCTTAAAAGAACTTGGATTGACATTTCTATGGACTTTATTTTGGGGTTGCTTAGGACTAAGAAGGGGAGGGATTCTATTTATGGATTACTTTATGGGCTAAACTTTGCACAATAAAGTTGTAATCTACTACTTGTCATCCTCAAACGGATGGACAAACTGAATTTGTAAATAGAACTTTGGGAACAATTTTGCGTGCTATTCTTAAAAAGAACTTGGATTGACATTTGTATGGACTTTATTTTGGGGTTGCCTAGGACTAAGAAGGGGAGGGATTCTATTTTTGGATTATTTTATGGGCTAAACTTTGCTCAATATTGTTGTAATCTACTACTTGTCATCCTCAAACGGATGGACAAACTGAAGTTGTAAATAGAACTTTGGGTACACTTTTGCGTGCTATTCTTTAAAAGAACTTGGATTGACATTTCTATGGACTTTATTTTGGGGTTGCCTAAGACTAAGAAGGGGAAGGATTCTATTTTTGGATTACTTTATGGGCTAAACTTTGCTAACTGAAGTTGTAAATAGAACTTTGGGATAAACTTTGCTCAATATTGTTGTAATCTACTACTTGTCATCCTCAAACAGATGGACAAACTGAAGTTGTCAATAGAACTTTGGGAACAATTTTGCGTGCTATTCTTAAAAGAACTTGGATTGACATTTCTATGAACTTTATTTTGGGGTTGCTTAGGACTAAGAAGGGGAGAGATTCTATTAATGGGCTAAACTTTGCTCTATATTGTTGTAATCTACTACTTGTCATCCTCAAACGGATGGACAACCTGAAGTTGTCAATAGAACTTTGGGTACACTTTTGCGTGCTATTCTTAAAAGAACATGGATTGACATTTCTATGGACTTTATTTTGGGGTTGCCTAGGTCTAAGAAGGGGAGGGATTCTATTTTTGGATTACTTTATGGGCTAAACTTTGCTAACTGAAGTTGTAAATAGAACTTTGGGCTAAACTTTGCACAATATTGTTGTAATCTACTACTTGTCATCCTCAAACGGATGGACAAACTGAAGTTGTAAATAGAACTTTGGGAACACTTTTGCGTGCTATTCTTAAAAAGAACTTGGATTGACATTTCTATGGACTTTATTTTGGGGTTGCCTAGGACTAAGAAGGGGAGGGATTCTATTTTTGGATTACTTTATGGGCTAAACTTTGCTCAATATTGTTGTAATCTACTACTTGTCATCCTCAAACGGATGGACAAACTGAAGTTGTAAATAGAACTTTGGGAACACTTTTGCGTGCTATTCTTAAAAAGAACTTGGATTGACATTTCTATGGACTTTATTTTGGGGTTGCCTAGGACTAAGAAGGGGAGGGATTCTTAAAAGAACTTGGATTGACATTTCTATGGACTTTATTTTGGGGTTGCCTAGGACTAAGAAGGGGAGGGATTCTATTTTTGGATTACTTTATGGGCTAAACTTTGTCCAATATTGTTGTAATCTACTACTTGTCATCCTCAAACGGATAGACAAACTGAAGTTGTCAGTAGAACTTTGGGTACACTTTTGCGTGCTATTCTTAAAAAGAACATGGATTGACATTTCTATGGACTTTATTTTGGGGTTGCCTAGGACTAAGAAAGGAAGGGATTATATTTATGGATTACTTTATGGGCTAAACTTTGCACAATAAAGTTGTAATCTACTACTTGTCATCCTCAAACGGATGGACAAACTGAAGTTGTAAATAGAACTTTGGGAACACTTTTGCGTGCTATTCTTAAAAGAAATTGGAATGACATTTCTATGAACTTTATTTTGGGGTTGCCTAGGACTAAGAAGGGGAGAGATTCTATTTATGGATTACTTTATGGGCTAAACTTTGCACAATAAAATTGTAATCTACTACTTGTCATCCTCAAACTGATGGACAAACTGAAGTTGTAAATAGAACTTTGGGAACACTTTTGCGTGCTATTCTTAAAAGAACATAGATTGACATTTCTATGGACTTTATTTTGGGGTTGCCTAGTTCTAAGAAAGGGAGGGATTTTATTTTTGGATTACTTTATGGGCTAAACTTTGCTAACTGAAGTTGTAAATAGAACTTTGGGCTAAACTTTGCACAATATTGTTGTAATTTACTACTTGTCATCCTCAAACGGATGGACAAACTGAAGTTGTAAATAGAACTTTGGGAACACTTTTGCGTGCTATTCTTAAAAAGAACTTGGATTGACATTTCTATGGACTTTATTTTGGGGTTACCTAGGACTAAGAAGGGGAGGGATTCTATTTTTGGATTACTTTATGGGCTAAACTTTGCTCAATATTGTTGTAATCTACTACTTGTCATCCTCAAACGGATGGACAAACTGAAGTTGTAAATAGAACTTTGGGAACACTTTTACGTGCTATTCTTAAAAAGAACTTGGATTGACATTTCTATGGACTTTATTTTGGGGTTGCCTAGGACTAAGAAGGGGAGGGATTCTTAAAAGAACTTGGATTGACATTTCTATGGACTTTATTTTGGGGTTGCCTAGGACTAAGAAGGGGAGGGATTCTATTTTTGGATTACTTTATGGGCTAAACTTTGTCCAATATTGTTGTAATCTACTACTTGTCATCCTCAAACGGATAGACAAACTGAAGTTGGCAATAGAACTTTGGGTACACTTTTGCGTGCTATTCTTAAAAAAACATGGATTGACATTTCTATGGACTTTATTTTGGGGTTGCCTAGGACTAAGAAAGGAAGGGATTATATTTATGGATTACTTTATGGGCTAAACTTTGCACAATAAAGTTGTAATCTACTACTTGTCATCCTCAAACGGATGGACAAACTGAAGTTGTAAATAGAACTTTGGGAACACTTTTGCGTGCTATTCTTAAAAGAAATTGGAATGACATTTCTATGAACTTTATTTTGGGGTTGCCTAGGACTAAGAAGGGGAGAGATTCTATTTATGGATTACTTTATGGGCTAAACTTTGCACAATAAAATTGTAATCTACTACTTGTCATCCTCAAACTGATGGACAAACTGAAGTTGTAAATAGAACTTTGGGAACACTTTTGCGTGCTATTCTTAAAAGAACATAGATTGACATTTCTATGGACTTTATTTTGGGGTTGCCTAGTTCTAAGAAAGGGAGGGATTTTATTTTTGGATTACTTTATGGGCTAAACTTTGCTAACTGAAGTTGTAAATAGAACTTTGGGCTAAACTTTGCACAATATTGTTGTAATTTACTACTTGTCATCCTCAAACGGATGGACAAACTGAAGTTGTAAATAGAACTTTGGGAACACTTTTGCGTGCTATTCTTAAAAAGAACTTGGATTGACATTTCTATGGACTTTATTTTGGGGTTACCTAGGACTAAGAAGGGGAGGGATTCTATTTTTGGATTACTTTATGGGCTAAACTTTGCTCAATATTGTTGTAATCTACTACTTGTCATCCTCAAACGGATGGACAAACTGAAGTTGTAAATAGAACTTTGGGAACACTTTTACGTGCTATTCTTAAAATAAACTTGAATTGACATTTCTATGGACTTTATTTTGGGGTTGCCTAGGACTAAGAAGGGGAGGGATTCTTAAAAGAACTTGGATTGACATTTCTATGGACTTTATTTTGGGGTTGCCTAGGACTAAGAAGGGGAGGGATTCTATTTTTGGATTACTTTATGGGCTAAACTTTGTCCAATATTGTTGTAATCTACTACTTGTCATCCTCAAACGGATAGACAAACTGAAGTTGGCAATAGAACTTTGGGTACACTTTTGCGTGCTATTCTTAAAAAAACTTGGATTGACATTTCTATGGACTTTATTTTGGGGTTGCCTAGGACTAAGAAGGGAAGGATTCTATTTTTGGATTACTTTATGGGCTAAACTTTGCACAATAAAGTTGTAATCTACTACTTGTCATCCTCAAACGGATGGACAAACTGAAGTTGTAAATAGAACTTTGGGAACACTTTTGCGTGCTATTCTTAAAAAGAACTTGGATTGATATTTCTATGGACTTTATTTTGGGGTTGCCTTGGACTAAGAAGGGGAGGGATTATATTTATGGATTACTTTATGGGCTAAACTTTGCTAACTGAAGTTGTAAATAGAACTTGGGGCTAAACTTTGCACAATATTGTTGTAATCTACTACTTGTCATCCTCAAACGGATGGACAAACTGAAGTTGTCAATAGAACTTTGGGTACATTTTTGCGTGCTATTCTTAAAAAGAACTTGGATTGACATTTCTATGGACTTTATTTTGGGGTTGCCTTGGACTAAGAATGGGAGGGATTATATTTATGGATTACTTTATGGGCTAAACTTTGCACAATAAAGTTGTAATCTACTACTTGTCATCCTCAAACGGATGGACAAACTGAAGTTGTCAATAGAACTTTGGGTACACTTTTACGTGCTATTCTTAAAAAGAACTTGGATTGACATTTCTATGGACTTTATTTTACTTTGGGAACACTTTTGCGTGCTATTCTTAAAAGAACTTGGATTGACATTTCTATGGACTTTATTTTGGGGTTGCCTAGGACTAAGAAGGGGAGGGATTCTATTTATGGATTACTTTATGGGCTAAACTTTGCACAATAAAGTTGTAATCTACTACTTGTCATCCTCAAACGGATGGACAAACTGAAGTTGTAAATAGAACTTTGGGAACACTTTTGCGTGCTATTCTTAAAAAGAACTTGGATTGACATTTCTATGGACTTTATTTTGGGGTTGCCTTGGACTAAGAAGGGGAGGGATTATATTTATGGATTACTTTATGGGCTAAACTTTGCACAATAAAGTTGTAATCTACAACTTGTCATCCTCAAACGGATGGACAAACTGAAGTTGTCAATAGAACTTTGGGTACACTTTTGCGTGCTATTCTTAAAAAGAACTTGGATTGACATTTCTATGGACTTTATTTTACTTTGGGAACACTTTTGCGTGCTATTCTTAAAAGAACTTGGATTGACATTTCTATGGACTTTATTTTGGGGTTGCCTAGGACTAAGAAGGGGAGGGATTCTATTTATGGATTACTTTATGGGCTAAACTTTGCACAATAAAGTTGTAATCTACTACTTGTCATCCTCAAACGGATGGACAAACTGAATTTGTAAATAGAAATTTGGGAACACTTTTGCGTGCTATTCTTAAAAAGAACTTGGATTGACATTTCTATGGACTTTATTTTGGGGTTGCCTAGGACTAAGAAGGGGAGGGATTCTTAAAAGAACTTGGATTGACATTTCAATGGACTTTATTTTGGGGTTTCCTAGGACTAAGAAGGGGAGGGATTCTATTTTTGGATTATTTTATGGGCTAAACTTTGCTCAATATTGTTGTAATCTACTACTTGTCATCCTCAAACGGATGGACAAACTGAAGTTGTAAATAGAACTTTGGGTACACTTTTGCGTGCTATTCTTTAAAAGAACTTGGATTGACATTTCTATGGACTTTATTTTGGGGTTTCCTAAGACTAAGAAGGGGAAGGATTCTATTTTTGGATTACTTTATGGGCTAAACTTTGCAAACTGAAGTTGTAAATAGAACTTTGGGATAAACTTTGCTCAATATTGTTGTAATCTACTACTTGTCATCCTCAAACAGATGGACAAACTGAAGTTGTCAATAGAACTTTGGGAACACTTTTGCGTGCTATTCTTAAAAGAACTTGGATTGACATTTCTATGGACTTTATTTTGGGGTTGCCTAGGACTAAGAAGGGGAGAGATTCTATTTATGGGCTAAACTTTGCTCTATATTGTTGTAATCTACTACTTGTCATCCTCAAACGGATGGACAACCTGAAGTTGTCAATAGAACTTTGGGTACACTTTTGCGTGCTATTCTTAAAAGAACATGGATTGACATTTCTATGGACTTTATTTTGGGGTTGCCTAGGTCTAAGAAGGGGAGGGATTCTATTTTTGGATTACTTTATGGGCTAAACTTTGCTAACTGAAGTTGTAAATAGAACTTTGGGCTAAACTTTGCACAATATTGTTGTAATCTACTACTTGTCATCCTCAAACGGATGGACAAACTGAAGTTGTAAATAGAACTTTGGGAACACTTTTGCGTGCTATTCTTAAAAAGAACTTGGATTGAAATTTCTATGGACTTTATTTTTGTTAGAGTAGGTGCCCGTCGAGCCAAGTGTTGGCCGAGTGTTCACAATGAAACTCTATGTATAAGCAGTCTTTATTTTAATAATATTTGAAATTATTATTTTGACAAATCTTTATCTGTATACCCATGCTAGCTGCATAGATAAAGCCCTTGAATATACGAATAGTAGAAAGAATATGAGATGCTCATATGATGAGTATCATGAAACTCATATTTGTAATACTGTATATTCTAAACGGTTCCTAGTCGATTCAGCCGCCACTAAGAAGGATATAGGCCGCTCGAGTTAGAGACTAGTATCTGCGATGTGAGTACCATGTTTCATTGGTAGGGGACATTGTGATGTCCGAACATGCAGATAGGTGCTCCTTGTAGAGTGCACTGAACAACCCTCCATAAAAGGACTTTCCAAGTGGTTCTCACTTATCGAGTGGAAAAGTCCTGGTTTATGGTTGTACAGAATTAGTCCTTATGACCCGGGACAACATTGAGACTCTATGTGCTAGAATTACACTTTGACTTGTTTACCGACTCTCATGGGGTCATCAGGTGGCAAGGTTGGGTGTTCTGTCGAAACACATATGAGTCGATGCATTGTAGTCGGGGATTCACCGCTTACCTTCGGGTATGGATATCCTATGTGTTATCATGTGTATGTAGGTTGGAAACTCTGGCCAGAGTATGGTTGTAATTATGAAAGGGGTTTCATAGATTACACCATTGATGCAACTACAACATGACACATAGTATCGATTCATTGACAACTCTCGATAAACCAATAGTTGTCGAATCGGTCGGGATATATGAGTTGAAGGGACCGTACTGTACGCTAACCATAATTGAATGGTTCTTGCAGGCACTATCATGTGATACCTAGGGAATCACGTAAGCGATGCTGCTAGGCGTTTAACGTGATTGGTTGGGTACTATCAGACTTGAGTTCTGACGTTCTTACTATCAAGGAGTTGATAAGTAAGAATGGAGCAATTGGGGTATGCTCGAATAAGGACATGTTTAGTCCGAATCACATGGAGATGTGAACCCACGGCTAGTTGTATCAATGAACCATTGAGGGCCACACAAGTACTAGCTTTGTAAATCCCGATGAGAAGTAAAATAGTTCAATGTGTTGAACGGCTTATAAAGGAGTTTATAAGCGTAAGGAAAATTAGAAGTATGACTTCTATAAAGGAGAAAAATAGTTCAATGTGTTGAACGGCTTATAAATGTGTTTATAAGTGTAAAGAAAAATAGAAGTATGACTTCTATGAGAGAAATATAAATTTTAATTTATGGAAGTGTTCCTAGATTAAAATTTGGCCAAGTGACTAATGTTTTTGAAAATTGTGATTTTCATAAACATTATTTTGGACTAAATTAAATTAATTCAAGTGTTGAATTAATTAAACACTAGTGGGCCTAGTAGAGCCCAAATAATTAAATTAATTCAAGTGTTGGATTAATTAAATAATATTGAGTCTTGTAGAGCTCAATTAAAATAATTATTTAAACTAGTGGGACTTGAGTAAATTCAAGTAATGTTTAAATAGTCTCAAAAGTGTTTGAGATATTTAAATTTAGTCCAAAGTTTTTAATTTGATTAAAAACTATATAATATGCATGCATGGGAGGTGAAGGGTTGTAGATTACTTTTTAATAAAATAATGCAAGGCATGCTACTTTTCACTTTTGCTTTTTGCAACATCAAGACAAGGAATTGAATTCATTCTCCCTTCCCTCAACCATGAGATGGCCGAAACATGCTCTCAAATTCTCTCCCATTTTTCTCTCTTCTTTGTGTTCTTGAATTGTTTAAGAACACACACTTCTCTTTGATAAATCCTCACATTTTTCTAGTGCAAATTGTGAGGGGATTTACCTAGTTGGTGGTGGGCTTAATTTTGGAGTAAGGAGGAGGCTTGAAGATCTTCATCCATTCAAGAGCTTTGTTGCTAGTCAACAAAGTTGGAGCCACAATCAACTTTTTAAAGTTGATAGGTACATTTCTTTAACATCCTATGAATGATGTTTTTGTTTTTGTAAATATTACACAACAATTGTTGGTGGCCGAAATTTCTCCAATAAAATTCGTTTTTTTTGTGCTTCCGTTGCGTTTCCGGCCACCGTAACCGGTCCGCTTTCAATTTTGGGGTTGCCTAGGACTAAGAAGGGGAGGGATTCTATTTTTGGATTACTTTATGGGCTAAACTTTGCTCAATATTGTTGTAATCTACTACTTGTCATCCTCAAACGGATGGACAAACTGAAGTTGTAAATAGAACTTTGGGAACACTTTTGCGTGCTATTCTTAAAAAGAACTTGGATTGACATTTCTATGGACTTTATTTTGGGGTTGCCTAGGACTAAGAAGGGGAGGGATTCTTAAAAGAACTTGGATTGACATTTCTATGGACTTTATTTTGGGGTTGCCTAGGACTAAGAAGAGGAGGGATTCTATTTTTGGATTACTTTATGGGCTAAACTTTGTCCAATATTGTTGTAATCTACTACTTGTCATCCTCAAACGGATAGACAAACTGAAGTTGTCAGTAGAACTTCGGGTACAATTTTGCGTGCTATTCTTAAAAAGAACATGGATTGACATTTCTATGGACTTTATTTTGGGGTTGCCTAGGACTAAGAAGGGAAGGGATTATATTTATGGATTACTTTATGGGCTAAACTTTGCACAATAAAGTTGTAATCTACTACTTGTCATCCTCAAACGGATGGACAAACTGAAGTTGTAAATAGAACTTTGGAAACACTTTTGCGTGCTATTCTTAAAAGAAATTGGAATGACATTTTTATGGACTTTATTTTGGGGTTACCTAGGACTAAGAAGGGGAGGGATTCTATTTATGGATTACTTTATGGGCTAAACTTTGCACAATAAAGTTGTAATCTACTACTTGTCATCCTCAAACGGATGGACAAACTGAAGTTGTAAATAGAACTTTGGGAACACTTTTGCGTGCTATTCTTAAAAGAACATAGATTGACATTTCTATGGACTTTATTTTGGGGTTGCCTAGTTCTAAGAAAGGGAGGGATTCTATTTTTGGATTACATTATGGGCTAAACTTTGCTAACTGAAGTTGTAAATAGAACTTTGGGCTAAACTTTGCACAATATTGTTGTAATTTACTACTTGTCATCCTCAAACGGATGGACAAACTGAAGTTGTAAATAGAACTTTGGGAACACTTTTGCGTGCTATTCTTAAAAAGAACTTGGATTGACATTTCTATGGACTTTATTTTGGGGTTACCTAGGACTAAGAAGGGGAGGGATTCTATTTTTGGATTACTTTATGGGCTAAACTTTGCTCAATATTGTTGTAATCTACTACTTGTCATCCTCAAACGGATGGACAAACTGAAGTTGTAAATAGAACTTTGGGAACACTTTTACGTGCTATTCTTAAAAAGAACTTGGATTGACATTTCTATGGACTTTATTTTGGGGTTGCCTAGGACTAAGAAGGGGAGGGATTCTTAAAAGAACTTGGATTGACATTTCTATGGACTTTATTTTGGGTTTGCCTAGGACTAAGAAGGGGAGGGATTCTATTTTTAGATTACTTTATGGGCTAAACTTTGCACAATAAAGTTGTAATCTACTACTTGTCATCCTCAAACGGATAGACAAACTGAAGATGTCAATAGAACTTTTGGGTACACTTTTGCGTGCTATTCTTTAAAAGAACTTGGAATGACATTTATATGGACTTTATTTTGGGGTTGCCTAGGACTAAGAAGGGGAGGGATTATATTTATGGATTACTTTATGGGCCAAACTTTGCACAATATTGTTGTATCTACTATAAGAAGGGGGGGGATTATATTTATGGATTACTTTATGGGCTAAACTTTGCACAATAAAGTTATAATCTACCACTTTTCATCCTCAAACGGATGGACAAACTGAAGTTGTAAATAGAACTTTTGGAACACTTTTGCGTGCTATTCTTAAAAGAACTTGGATTGACATTTCTATGGACTTTATTTTGGGGTTGCCTAGGACTAAGAAGGGGAGGGATTCTATTTATGGATTACTTTATGGGCTAAACTTTGCACAATAAAGTTGTAATCTACTACTTGTCATCCTCAAACGGATGGACAAACTGAAGTTGTAAATAGAACTTTGGGAACACTTTTGCGTGCTATTCTTAAAAAGAACTTGGATTGACATTTCTATTGACTTTATTTTGGGGTTGCCTAGGACTAAGAAGGGGAGGGATTCTTAAAAGAACTTGGATTGACATTTCAATGGACTTTATTTTGGGGTTGCCTAGGACTAAGAAGGGGAGAGATTCTATTTATGGATTACTTTATGGGCTAAACTTTGCTCTATATTGTTGTAATCTACTACTTGTCATCCTCAAACGGATGGACAACCTGAAGTTGTCAATAGAACTTTGGGTACACTTTTGCGTGCTATTCTTAAAAGAACATGGATTGACATTTCTATGGACTTTATTTTGGGGTTGCCTAGGTCTAAGAAGGGGAGGGATTCTATTTTTGGATTACTTTATGGGCTAATCTTTGCTAACTGAAGTTGTAAATAGAACTTTGGGCTAAACTTTGCACAATATTGTTGTAATCTACTACTTGTCATCCTCAAACGGATGGACAAACTGAAGTTGTAAATAGAACTTTGGGAACACTTTTGCGTGTTATTCTTAAAAAGAACTTGGATTGACATTTCTATGGACTTTATTTTGGGGTTGCCTAGGACTAAGAAGGGGAGAAATTCTATTTTTGGATTACTTTATGGGCTAAACTTTGCTCAATATTGTTGTAATCTACTACTTGTCATCCTCAAACGGATGGACAAACTGAAGTTGTAAATAGAACTTTGGGAACACTTTTGCGTGCTATTCTTAAAAAGAACTTGGATTGACATTTCTATGGACTTTATTTTGGGGTTTCCTAGGACTAAGAAGGGGAGGGATTCTTAAAAGAACTTGGATTGACATTTCTATGGACTTTATTTTGGGGTTGCCTAGGACTAAGAAGGGGAGGGATTCTATTTTTGGATTACTTTATGGGCTAAACTTTGTCCAATATTGTTGTAATCTACTACTTGTCATCCTCAAACGGATGGACAAACTGAAGTTGTCAGTAGAACTTTGGGTACACTTTTGAGTGCTATTCTTAAAAAGAACATGGATTGACATTTCTATGGGCTTTATTTTGGGGTTGCCTAGGACTAAGAAGGGAAGGGATTATATTTATGGATTACTTTATGGGCTAAACTTTGCACAATAAAGTTGTAATCTACTACTTGTCATCCTCAAACGGATGGACAAACTGAAGTTGTAAATAGAACTTTGGGAACACTTTTGCGTGCTATTCTTAAAAGAAATTGGAATGACATTTCTATGGACTTTATTTTGGGGTTGCCTAGGACTAAGAAGGGGAGGGATTCTATTTATGGATTACTTTATGGGCTAAACTTTGCACAATAAAGTTGTAATCTACTACTTGTCATTCTCAAACGGATGGACAAACTGAAGTTGTAAATAGAACTTTGGGAACACTTTTGCGTGCTATTCTTAAAAGAACATAGATTGACATTTCTATGGACTTTATTTTGGGGTTGCCTAGTTCTAAGAAAGGGAGGGATTCTATTTTTGGATTACTTTATGGGCTAAACTTTGCTAACTGAAGTTGTAAATAGAACTTTGGGCTAAACTTTGCACAATATTGTTGTAATTTACTACTTGTCATCCTCAAACGGATGGACAAACTGAAGTTGTAAATAGAACTTTGGGAACACTTTTGCGTGCTATTCTTAAAAAGAACTTGGATTGACATTTCTATGGACTTTATTTTGGGGTTATCTAGCACTAAGAAGGGGAGGGATTCTATTTTTGGATTACTTTATGGGCTAAACTTTGCTCAATATTGTTGTAATCTACTACTTGTCATCCTCAAACGGATGGAAAAACTGAAGTTGTAAATAGAACTTTGGGAACACTTTTACGTGCTATTCTTAAAAAGAACTTGGATTGACATTTCTATGGACTTTATTTTGGGGTTGCCTCGGACTAAGAAGGGGAGGGATTCTATTTTTGGATTACTTTATGGGCTAAACTTTGTCCAATATTGTTGTAATCTACTACTTGTCATCCTCAAACGGATAGACAAACTGAAGTTGTCAATAGAACTTTGGGTATACTTTTGCGTGCTATTCTTAAAAAAACTTGGATTGACATTTCTATGGACTTTATTTTGGGGTTGCCTAGGACTAAGAAGGTAAGGATTCTATTTTTGGATTACTTTATGGGCTAAACTTTGCACAATAAAGTTGTAATCTACTACTTGTCATCCTCAAACGGATGGACAAACTGAAGTTGTAAATAGAACTTTGGGAACACTTTTGCGTGCTATTCTTAAAAAGAACTTGGATTGATATTTCTATGGACTTTATTTTGGGGTTGCCTTGGACTAAGAAGGGGAGGGATTATATTTATGGATTACTTTATGGGCTAAACTTTGCTAACTGAAGTTGTAAATAGAACTTGGGGCTAAACTTTGCACAATATTGTTGTAATCTACTACTTGTCATCCTCAAACGGATGGACAAACTGAAGTTGTCAATAGAACTTTGGGTACATTTTTGCGTGCTATTCTTAAAAAGAACTTGGATTGACATTTCTATGGACTTTATTTTGGGGTTGCCTTGGACTAAGAAGGGGAGGGATTATATTTATGGATTACTTTATGGGCTAAACTTTGCACAATAAAGTTGTAATCTACTACTTGTCATCCTCAAACGGATGGACAAACTGAAGTTGTCAATAGAACTTTGGGTACACTTTTACGTGCTATTATTAAAAAGAACTTGGATTGACATTTCTATGGACTTTATTTTACTTTGGGAACACTTTTGCGTGCTATTCTTAAAAGAACTTGGATTTACATTTCTATGGACTTTATTTTGGGGTTGCCTAGGACTAAGAAGGGGAGGGATTCTATTTATGGATTACTTTATGGGTTAAACTTTGCACAATAAAGTTGTAATCTACTACTTGTCATCCTCAAACGGATGGACAAACTGAAGTTGTAAATAGAACTTTGGGAACACTTTTGCGTGCTATTCTTAAAAAGAACTTGGATTGACATTTCTATGGACTTTATTTTGGGGTTGCCTAGGACTAAGAAGGGAAGGGATTCTATTTTTGGATTACTTTATGGGCTAAACTTTTCTCAATATTGTTGTAATCTACTACTTGTCATCCTCAAACGGATGGACAAACTGAAGTTGTCAATAGAACTTTGGGTACACTTTTGCGTGCTATTCTTAAAAAGAACATGGATTGACATTTCTATGGACTTTATTTTGGGGTTGCCTAGGAATAAGAAGGGGAGGGATTCTATTTTTGGATTACTTTATGGGCTAAACTTTGCACAATAAAGTTGTAATCTACTACTTGTCATCCTCAAACGGATGGACAAACTGAAGATGTCAATAGAACTTTTGGGTACACTTTTGCGTGCTATTCTTAAAAAGAACTTGGAATGACATTTCTATGGACTTTATTTTGGGGTTGCCTAGGACTAAGAAGGGGAGGGATTATATTTATGGATTACTTTATGAGCTAAACTTTGCACAATATTGTTGTATCTACTATAAGAAGGGGGGGGATTATATTTATGGATTACTTTATGGGCTAAACTTTGCACAATAAAGTTGTAATCTACCACTTGTCATCCTCAAACGGATGGACAAACTGAAGTTGTAAATAGAACTTTGGGAACACTTTTGCGTGCTATTCTTAAAAGAACTTGGATTGACATTGTAGTAGCCCGAATTCCAAAATTGGGTAATTAACGGATTAATGGTGATTAAGAAGGTTTAATGCGTATTTTGACCGTGGTCATGATCGGACGGACCGAAGCTAGTTCGGTGGCACCGAAGAGTTCGGACGATCCGAAGTGAGTTCGGTGGATCCGATCATGAGGTGTCAAGAGTTGATCGACACGTCAGTTTTCATGCAAGTTCGGACGGTCCGAAGTGTAGGTTCGGAGGATCCGAACATGAGGTGTCAAGAACCGATGGACACGTAGGAGTTCGGACGTTCCGAAGTGGGTTCGGTGGATCCGAACATAGCCTATAAATAGTTCTCGGAATTCCTCATTTTGGCATGGTATATTGTTGAGTTGTGTCTTATTTTGAGAGGTTTAGAAGGTTTCTAGGGTTAGTTGTCGGTCGAGCGATAGCCAAGAGCTGCCAGGAGTGGTAGCGTAGCGACGCCTGAGTTACGAGGCAATCGACATCAAAGGGCTGTCGACGGACGAAGGTAAACCCTAAATCTTTGGTAGTACTAGGGAGTACTGGTCGAGCATGGTAGTATTGTTCATTGAGTATGCTTTTGATGCGTAGGCTTGGATTAGACCTGTTGTCTGGTTGTTCCAGTGGATTAGGATTGCAGTGATAGAGGTACGAAAGTACTATCCGAGATATCCTGGTCGAGTATACATTCATATATGTGTTGCATGATTATGTGTTGCATTGTTATATGTCATATGATGCATGCTATTATGTCACGCTTTATGATGCATGTTGCATTGCACGTTGAGCCGTATCTCCTTCGAGATAGCCTTTACTGTTGAGCTGTATCTCTTTCGAGATAAGCTATATCTTGTGGGACCGCTCAGCCCTGTCTTGTCTTGTGGACGCATGGACACCGAGAGTACACAGTGGCCGACGGGTCGGGAGGGCTTCGGTGGTCCGGGACATTTTAGGTCCACGTCTGTTCTTGTAGTGGATGCAGTGACCCAGAGGTTGGACCGCGCGGCACTATCCACTTGGCGCCTCTAGACTGAGCATTTTGAGATCCTTTGTGATTCATGTTTCTTGACTACCCTGGTATCATATCATAGCATGTGCATTTCATATAGATTTGTATACTCATACTTTTGTGCTGGGCGTTCTTATCGCTCACGTCCTCGGTTTTGTTTATCTTGGACACCCCATTCCCACGGGGCAGGCCTCAGGTTGGACAGCTCAGGAGGAGGAGGACATTGAGTAGCCGGTTGGTTTAGTTTATCGGTACTGTTCTTTTCGATATGGTTGTACCGGATATTTATTTAGAGTTGTTCTGATTTCGATTGGGTTGTATAACTACCATTTGTTGACAGTTTTCCGCAGTTATCTCTGATTGTTGTTTATTAAGTTAATCGCATGCTTAGTTCTTGATTAGTAGGTGATTCTGGAACGGGTCACTACAGACATTTCTATGAACTTTATTTTGGGGTTGCCTAGGACTAAGAAGGGGAGGGTTTCTATTTATGGATTACTTTATGGGCTAAACTTTGCACAATAAAGTTGTAATCTACTACTTGTCATCCTCAAACGGATGGACAAACTGAAGTTGTAAATAGAACTTTGGAAACACTTTTGCGTGATATTCTTAAAAGAACTTGGATTGACATTTCTATGGACTTTATTTTGGGGTTGCCTAGGACTAAGAAGGGCAGGGATTCTATTTATGGATTATTTATGGGCTAAACTTTGCACAATAAAGTTGTGACACCCTGACCTCTTTTAAAATAAATACGCAGCGGAAATAAAATTTTCTCTTTAAAATATACGGAAGGAGTTTCAAAATACATTTGTTTAAATATCTTTACAAAATAAATACATGATCATTTAAATGACATAACAAAAACAAAACATCATTCCTATGATCATGCCAAAATCCTCCTTCCAACGGTGTATGCATATGACCCCCAATCCACAGTCAACGTCCCGGGGCACCACTCTGATCTGCATCACATGAAAATAACTGAAATGAGAATAAATCTCAGCAAGTGGAACTCTTACATAATAATAAACAATAACTCTGTAAAACATCTCTTTGAAATCATAAATACCATCAACTGTGAACTGTAAACTCTGAATATCAATAACATAGCAATAGCATAAAAATATGATGGTATTTCTCTTTTCTCTGGGGATTGATATCAATAGTATCTCTGCTCTGGGGTGCTCGTATCCCAAATCGATATAAACCGATAACTCTGAGGGATATAAGCCTATAGGCGATGATCATCTAATATTGCATGCAATCTCTGACTATGTATTTATCAATCCGAAAACATTTAAACTCTTCTCTGGATTTAACAATCACTTTGAACTCTATATATCTCTTTGTATTCCCTTTAATCAATAATGAGACATACAATGCCTCCAATACATATAACAATACATACTATGGATCAAATGGAAGGGAATAACACAATAAACTCTTTAAAACACATACATATATAATCATGTGAGCAAAAAGGAATGAAATTCCACTTACAAACCACAACAACACCTCAACTTAGCTCTTGATCACCACCTACAACAAATAATCCACAAATAACACCAATATCAACTAAATATCCACGATTACAAGCTAAATAATCCATAAATCCACATAAACAACCAACCTAAACAACTCTTAATTTACAACCTTTACAGAATCGCACCAAAAACTTACCCAAGCTTCCTAGCACCAAGAAGAACGTCGAACTCAAGTCGAAATTCCAAACAAACGCCTGAATCGAAGATAGGAAAGGAAAGAAATGACCGAAAACCCTAGCAATGGAGAGAAAAGTCGAGAATGAAGGAGAGAAGAAAGGAAAAGCATGGCCAACCACTCCAAAAAGTAGCTTAAAAACTCGACCATACCTTCACCGCGGGTGCGCTCCTCTAAGCACCGCGGGTGCGGTCTCTACCGCGGGGGCGGTCACTACATCACCGCGGGGGCGGTGTGCTCACGGCAAAACACTATTCCCAAGCAAATAAAATCGAACCGAAACGCTGAAACGAACAACCAACATCAACTAATACCTCAAGACAATAAAACTAACAATACTATAGCCCAAAAATACAACTCTGAACATCTAATCAAATATCCCAAATAACAAACGAAACTTAAATCGTACCGTACACCGGGCTCGGCTATTACAATCTCCCCCCCTTAAGGGAATTTCGTCCGCGAAATTGACGTCACGGCACGAACAACTCAGGATACTTCTCTCTCATCTCATCCTCTGGTTCCCACGTAGCCTCTTCTATCAAATGGTTCCTCCAAAGAACTTTGACAATGCCGATCTCTTTGTTCCTCAGAACTCTAACTGTGCGATCCAAAATCTGAATCGGAATCTCTTGATACGTCAAATTCGGCGTCAAGTCCAATGGCTCATGGCGAAGAACATGGGAAGGATCTGCAACATACTTCCTGAGCATCGAAACGTGAAACACATTATGAACTCTGTCAAGATCTGGAGGTAGGGCTAATCTGTAGGCTCTGTCACCAACTCTGTCCAAAATCTCGAATGGACCAATAAATCTAGGACTCAACTTGCCCTTCTTGCCAAATCTCATCACACCCTTGAGAGGTGCTATCTTCAGAAACACGTGATCGCCAACCTCGAACTGCAAAGGTCTACGACGAACATCTGCATAGCTCTTCTGTCTGGACTGGGCAGTCTTCATCCTTTCTCTGATAACAGCAACAACATTGGCAGTCTGTTGAACCAACTCTGGTCCCAACATCTTCCTCTCACCAACCTCGTCCCAAAACAATGGAGATCTGCACTTCCTGCCATAAAGTGCCTCATACGGTGCCATGCCAATCGTCGCCTGGTAGCTATTGTTATAAGTGAACTCAACCAAAGGCAACAAAGAATCCCAGCTACCTGGAAAGTCTATAGTACAAGCTCTGAGCATATCCTCAAGAATCTGAATGACTCTCTCTGACTGACCATCACTCTGAGGATGATAGGCTGTACTGAACGCTAACCGCGAACCCATAGCTCTGTGCAAACTCTTCCAAAACTCTGAAGTAAATCTAGGGTCACGATCAGACACGATCGACACAGGGACACCATGAAGTCTGACAATCTCTGCTATGTAGTCCTTGGCATACTGATTCATCGAATACGTCGTCTTGACTGGAAGAAAGTGCGCTGACTTAGTCAATCGATCAACGATAACCCAAATAGAATTGAAACCTCTCTGCACTCTGGGAAGACCAGTCACGAAATCCATCGTAATATGCTCCCACTTCCACTGAGGAATCGGCAACGACAACAATGTCCCAGCAGGTCTCTGGTGCTCAATCTTCACCTGCTGACAAGTAAGGCACTGAGAAATGAACACGGCAACATCCTTCTTCATACCTGGCCACCAGTAGAGTCGACGAAGATCCTGATACATCTTCGTACTGCCTGGATGAATCGAATACGGCGCGGTATGAGCCTCTGTCAGAATATCTCTACGAATATCATCGCCAACAGGAACACAAATACGACTTCTGAAAGTCACCAAACCATCACCATTCAAGGCAAACTCTGAATTACCTCTAATCTCTGCTCTATCTCTCAACTCTGTCAACTGAACATCAGTCGACTGCTCTCTACGGATCCTGTCCGTCAATGAAGATCGAATAACCAACGCTGAAAGACGAGCAATGGTGCCTGGAATCACCAGATCAATCTCTTCTCTCTGCAAATCCATCAGCAACGGTCTCTGAATCAAAGAACTCAATGAAGCACTCGACTTACGACTCAAAGCATCAGCCACAACATTCGCCTTCCCTGGGTGATAACTGATAGTCACATCGTAATCTTTGACCAGCTCTAACCACCTCCTCTGCCGCATATTGAGCTCTTTCTGAGAAAACAGATACTTCAAACTCTTGTGGTCTGTGAAAATCTCACACTTTTCGCCATACAAGTAGTGTCTCCAAATCTTCAGGGCGAAAACCACAGCTGCCAACTCTAAATCATGCGTCGGATAATTCTTCTCATAATCCTTCAACTGGCGAGAAGCATAGGCAATGACCTTACCTCTCTGCATCAACACTGCACCGAGACCCTTCTTCGACGCATCGGTAAAGACAACAAAGTCCTCTGAACCACTGGGCAATGCGAGAACAGGAGCCGTCGTCAATCTATCCTTCAACTCCTGAAATGCACTCTGGCAATCTATAGACCACTCGAACTTCACAGTCTTCCTTGTCAAATTGGACAATGGCAGGGCAATCTTGGAAAAGTCTGAAATGAAACGACGATAGTAACCCGCCAAACCAAGGAAACTGCGTACCTCAGAAACAGTCGTAGGAATAGGCCAACTCTGAATCGCCTCTATCTTCATCGGATCAACAGCAATGCCATCCCTCGAAACGACATGGCCTAGAAAAGAAATCTGATCCAACCAAAACTCACACTTCTTCAACTTGGCAAACAACCTCCGCTCTCTCAACAACTGGAGCACAACTCTGAGATGCTCTGAATGAAGCTCTCTGGTCTTGGAATAGATCAAGATATCATCGATGAAGACAATGACGAAGCTATCCAAATACGGCTTGAACACACGGTTCATCAGGTCCATGAAAACAGAAGGGGCATTGGTCAAACCAAAAGACATCACGAGAAACTCATAGTGACCATACCTGGTACGGAAAGCCGTCTTAGGGATATCGGACTCCCTAACCTTCAACTGATAGTAGCCAAACCGAAGATCAATCTTCGAGAAAACAGTGGCACCCTGGAGTTGGTCAAATAGATCGTCAATCCGTGGCAACGGATACTTGTTCTTGATCGTCACTTTGTTGAGCTCTCTGTAATCGATACACAGACGCAAAGAACCATCTTTCTTCTTAACAAATAGAACCGGAGCTCCCCAAGGCGAAGAACTCGGACGAATAAAACCCTTATCTAGAAGATCCTGCAACTGCGTCTTCAACTCTTTCATCTCAGTAGGAGCCATCCTATACGGAGCCTTAGAAATAGGAACCGTACCTGGAGCAAGATCAATAACAAACTCTACATCTCTATCCGGCGGCAAACCCGGAACATCATCCTCAAACACATCAGCAAACTCCCTCACCACATCAATATCATCAATATTCAACTTAATCAGTCTATCAACATCCACAACAGATGCCAGAAAAACATCACAACCTCTACACAATAGCCTCTCAGCATCAAGACACGAAATAAAAGGAAGGACCAGCGAAGTACCTGAGCTGGCGAGAACTCCTCCCTGGTCATCATCTGCAAAAGTCACCGTCTTAGCAACGCAATCAATAACAGCACGATAGGTCGACAGCCAATCCATGCCAAGAATAACATCAAAGGCAACCATCGGGATCACAATCAAATCAGCAAAGACCTCTCGATCAACAAAACGAACGGGGCACGCATACACTATGGAAGTCGGGCACAAAACATCTCCCGAAGGCAAAACAACACTAAGCTGAAGGGGAATAACAGAAGGAACTATACCCAAAGATCTCAAAAACAATTCAGACATAAAAGAATGAGTAGCACCAGTATCAATCTGTGGGGACCCGGACGCTAATCATCTTCTTAATCGTCTTTGGGATTGAATTATCTGTTCTGATAAACAGGGTCTAAAAAATTTTTCTTTTTAAAATATAAACGCGGAAGGTAATGGCATCTATTAATATACATATCTGTATAAATACATTTCAGTATTAAAATACAATAATCTAGTCTAAGGTTCAACTACTAAATTCAAGTAATAAAACCAAGTCTACTGTAAGTCCGGAATCACCACACTAACTCGTCTTCTCTCATCGTCATCTCGACCCTGATCCAGCCCCACCTGTTGTCATGCACACATACAAAACAAGACAACAGCCGGATAACTCCGGTGAGAATAAATCCCAGTATAAAACATGGTAAACATGCATATACACATAATAATTCATGAAACATGCTGTCATGAATAATCAATATATTTCATAATCTATGAAATTAAATCAAATAAGCATGCAACTCAAATCCGATAACCATGCATAAACAATCTAAATCATACAAACATGTTATCATGCCTGAAAGCAATAACGATGGGCCCCATGATCTAGGAACCACATTCAGATAAGCATGCAGTCCTAATCAAATCATGTCTAGACTTGACTCGACTAGAACTCTAGGGATCCCGGTGTGAATAAGACGTCACTACCTACCCTCCAATCGGGGTAATGTACGTCTCATTCCTAGACTTCGGTCTGATCTGTATCAACGGCGGCAATAAGAGTAATACCTACTCCTATGCTGAGATACACCGAAACGCCTAGTTATTTGACAATGCCTGTCAAAGACTCTCCTATCTTAGATGCAATGAATATCAATATGTAAACAAAGTATAATCATATTCATATCTGAATATCACACTGATCATACGTGCTTGAATACAATTCTGAAATCAAAGCATAAACAGGTAACAATATAAACAATAATCTAGTATGTGATTTTATTGGAAAACTCAAAATGATATCTCATTTGAGTTGTTTCTTCCCGAATATCACATGAATTATACCTTTGTCGTCCCTGTCTGACGAAGACGATGACCTGTATTCAAATCTGTCCATATCCAATCTGAAATGACAATATCGAATACACTGTGTCAATGAATAACTCAATACATAATCTGTTCTGACCAATACTCAAATCAGTATACAATCTGATCAATATCTGAACAAGATACAATCTAATTCATGTCAACAACATCAGGATATAATCTAAATCATATCTGAATCTGATCAATCTAATTAAACTGATATCTTGACGGCATAACAATACTGTCTCGTAACCCTGTCAGTCTCAATATCACAAATATAATACCAGAATTCATATTCAATCTCAGTACAATCTATAATCTCAATATCTGTACACTCTGAATCAGTAATAACACAATTCTGATATCAACTCTAAATCAAATCATTTCTGAAAATCATAAAAATTCCATAAACAGTCTGTTTCTAAATCGGACATCAATTCTATAATATCTACGGCAGTAGAAACACCATATCTGAATTCTATTCAATTCTGACAACATCATAAAATCACATCTTATCTAAACATAATAAAACTTACGTCCAGTTGTAGCCTGTGTTGATAGAAACACAGTACCGAAGTCGGATTCAAAATCTGACGGGCGGATTTCTCAGAAAAGGCGTAAGGATTTTCAACTCTTATTTCGGAACCTTTCTCGAATCCTTCGTTCTTCTTTCTGAAGAAATCTCGAAGTATACATATATATATATATATATACCTATACGATGCATGCAAGAAGGCAAGTGGCGAAATCTCGTTTTGCATGATCCGCGCTCGAGCGGTCAATCTTTACCGCTCGAGCGCGGAACCTTCTGTCCAAGCCTCGGCGCTTACACACTGGCGCTCGAGCGGTAACTTTCTGCCGCTCGAGCGCCAGACATTCTGTCCGAACAATACTTTGCGATGCATTGGCGCTCGGGCGGTGCTTTTCTACCGCTCGAGCGCCGAGGGTTCTGGCCAAATCCTTGGCTACTTATGCAACGACGCTCGGTCTCAGCATAACGGTTCATTTGAGTTCTTACCACCTTAATCATGCCAATTAATCAACGTCTGATTATAATAATTAAATCTCGGGCATTACACAATCAAAGTAGTAGCTACTCTGCCTGAAATTAAAATGGAACTAGAGATTACAGAAGAATTACGATTAATACCTTCCTTAGTCAACGAAAAGATACGACCCTGCACCTTCTCCTGGCTAGCTCCCTTAGGACAATCTCTGGAAATGTGGCCTGGCATGCCACAACGATAGCAAGAACGAGAGCCAAATCTACACTCTCCACGATGGGGTCTGCTACACTTGGGACACAAGGATCTCTCAGAATCAGACGGAGCAACTGGCGCTGACGGTGGCCTAGGACTCTGATCCACCTTGCCCTTCCCCTTGAATCGATCTCTGCCACGCTGACCTGAACTCTGGCCTCTCTGAACACTAGCCTGGTGCCTCGCCTGTCTCTCCCTGGCGATATCCTTCTCGTCCTGCTCTGCTAGCAACGCCTTGGACACAATCTCCTTGAAAGTAACAGCCTTGGACATATTGATATCCCGCCTGATCTCCGCTCTAAGGCCTCGAATGAAATGAGCGCCTTTATCTTTATCACTGGTAGCAATGTACGGAGCAAAAAGGCAACCCTCCTCGAACTTGAGAATATACTCATCCACGTTCAAGCTCCCTTGACGAAGCTCCAAGAACTCCGTAACCTTCCTCGCTCGCAGTGCATCAGGAAAGTACTTGTCGTAGAAAAGCTCAGTAAACTCAGACCACTTCAAAGTAGAAACATCAATGCCAACCTTGGTCGCATTCCACCACAAACGTGCAGCTTTAACCAGCATAAAGACAGCACAACTGATACGATCTCTGTCCTCATAGTGGAGATGATCAAAAATCGCCTCTAAAGCCTTGACCCACTCTACTGCAGCTAAAGGATCGGAGCTGCCTGGAAACTCGGGTGGATCCATCCTCTTAAACGCAGAAAAGATAGCATCAGAACCAACTGCAGCTGGAGCAACCTGCCCTCTACCTTGGCCTCTGCCCTGGCCTGTTCCTTGCAGTCTAAGCAACTGCTGGATCTGCTCACTGTGAACCTTAGCCTGCTCCTTCAGTAACTTGCCGAACTCGTCGACAACTCTCGAGGACGAACTATCCTCCCCCTCTGACGCCTTACGCTTAGGAGGCATCCTCTACTCTACAATGCTCACAAGACACCAATCAATACATAACAATAGATAGATGCAAAGAAAACATACCCGGACAGTTGAAAGTAGACGAAGTCATATGCATTGGTCCGAAGAACACCGCTCTGATACCACTAAATGTGACACCCTGACCTCTTTTAAAATAAATACGCAGCGGAAATAAAATTTTCTCTTTAAAATATACGGAAGGAGTTTCAAAATACATTTGTTTAAATATATTTACAAAATAAATACATGATCATTTAAATGACATAACAAAAACAAAACATCATTCCTATGATCATGCCAAAATCCTCCTTCCAACGGTGTATGCATATGACCCCCAATCCACAGTCAACGTCCCGGGGCACCACTCTGATCTGCATCACATGAAAATAACTGAAATGAGAATAAATCTCAGCAAGTAGAACTCTTACATAATAATAAACAATAACTCTGTAAAACATCTCTTTGAAATCATAAATACCATCAACTCTGAACTGTAAACTCTGAATATCAATAACATAGCAATAGCATAAAAATATGATGGTATTTCTCTTTTCTCTGGGGATTGATATCAATAGTATCTCTGCTCTGGGGTGCTCGTATCCCAAATCGATATAAACCGATAACTCTGAGGGATATAAGCCTATAGGCGATGATCATCTAATATTGCATGCAATCTCTGACTATGTATTTATCAATCCGAAAACATTTAAACTCTTCTCTGGATTTAACAATTACTTTGAACTCTATATATCTCTTTGTATTCCCTTTAATCAATAATGAGACATACAATGCCTCCAATACATATAACAATACATACTATGGATCAAATGGAAGGGAATAACACAATAAACTCTTTAAAACACATACATATATAATCATGTGAGCAAAAAGGAATGAAATTCCACTTACAAACCACAACAACACCTCAACTTAGCTCTTGATCACCACCTACAACAAATAATCCACAAATAACACCAATATCAACTAAATATCCACGATTACAAGCTAAATAATCCATAAATCCACATAAACAACCAACCTAAACAACTCTTAATTTACAACCTTAACAGAATCGCACCAAAAACTTACCCAAGCTTCCTAGCACCAAGAAGAACGTCGAACTCAAGTCGAAAATCCAAACAAACGCCTGAATCGAAGATAGGAAAGGAAAGAAATGACCGAAAACCCTAGCAATGGAGAGAAAAGTCGAGAATGAAGGAGAGAAGAAAGGAAAAGCATGGCCAACCACTCCAAAAAGTAGCTTAAAAACTCGACCATACCTTCACCGCGGGTGCGCTCCTCTAAGCACCGCGGGTGCGGTCTCTACCGCGGGGGCGGTCACTACATCACCGCGGGGGCGGTGTGCTCACGGCAAAACACTATTCCCAAGCAAATAAAATCGAACCGAAACGCTGAAACGAACAACCAACATCAACTAATACCTCAAGACAATAAAACTAACAATACTATAGCCCAAAAATACAACTCTGAACATCTAATCAAATATCCCAAATAACAAACGAAACTTAAATCGTACCGTACACCGGGCTCGGCTATTACAAAAGTTGTAAATACTACTTGTCATCCTCAAACGGATGGACAAACTGAAGTTGTAAATAGAACTTTGGGAACACTTTTGCGTGATATTCTTAAAAAGAACTTGGATTGACATTTCTATGGACTTTATTTTGGGGTTGCCTTGGACTAAGAAGGGGAGGGATTATATTTATGGATTACTTTATGGGCTAAACTTTGCACAATAAAGTTGTAATCTACAACTTGTCATCCTCAAACGGATGGACAAACTGAAGTTGTCAATAGAACTTTGGGTACACTTTTGCGTGCTATTCTTAAAAAGAACTTGGATTGACATTTCTATGGACTTTATTTTACTTTGGGAACACTTTTGCGTGCTATTCTTAAAAGAACTTGGATTGACATTTCTATGGACTTTATTTTGGGGTTGCCTAGGACTAAGAAGGGGAGGGATTCTATTTATGGATTACTTTATGGGCTAGACTTTGCACAATAAAGTTGTAATCTACTACTTGTCATCCTCAAACGGATGGACAAACTGAAGTTGTAAATAGAACTTTGGGAACACTTTTGCGTGCTATTCTTAAAAAGAACTTGGATTGACATTTCTATGGACTTTATTTTGGGGTTGCCTAGGACTAAGAAGGGGAGGGATTCTTAAAAGAACTTGGATTGACATTTCAATGGACTTTATTTTGGGGTTGCCTAGGACTAAGAAGGGGAGGGATTCTATTTTTGGATTATTTTATGGGCTAAACTTTGCTCAATATTTTTGTAATCTACTACTTGTCATCCTCAAACGGATGGACAAACTGAAGTTGTAAATAGAACTTTGGTTACACTTTTGCGTGCTATTCTTTAAAAGAACTTGGATTGACATTTCTATGGACTTTATTTTGGGGTTGCCTAAGACTAAGAAGGGGAAGGATTCTATTTTTGGATTACTTTATGGGCTAAACTTTGCTAACTGAAGTTGTAAATAGAACTTTGGGATAAACTTTGCTCAATATTGTTGTAATCTACTACTTGTCATCCTCAAACAGATGGACAAACTGAAGTTGTCAATAGAACTTTGGGAACACTTTTGCGTGCTATTCTTAAAAGAACTTGGATTGACATTTCTATGGACTTTATTTTGGGGTTGCCTAGGACTAAGAAGGGGAGAGATTCTATTTATGGATTACTTTATGGGCTAAACTTTGCTCTATATTGTTGTAATCTACTACTTGTCATCCTCAAACGGATGGACAACCTGAAGTTGTCAATAGAACTTTGGGTACACTTTTGCGTGCTATTCTTAAAAGAACATGGATTGACATTTCTATGGACTTTATTTTGGGGTTGCCTAGGTCTAAGATGGGGAGGGATTCTATTTTTGGATTACTTTATGGGCTAAACTTTGCTAACTGAAGTTGTAAATAGAACTTTGGGCTAAACTTTGCACAATATTGTTGTAATCTACTACTTGTCATCCTCAAACGGATGGACAAACTGAAGTTGTAAATAGAACTTTGGGAACACTTTTGCGTGCTATTCTTAAAAAGAACTTGGATTGACATTTCTATGGACTTTATTTTGGGGTTGCCTAGGACTAAGAAGGGGAGGGATTCTATTTTTGGATTACTTTATGGGCTAAACTTTGCTCAATATTGTTGTAATCTACTACTTGTCATCCTCAAACGGATGGACAAACTGAAGTTGTAAATAGAACTTTGGGAACACTTTTGCGTGCTATTCTTAAAAAGAACTTGGATTGACATTTCTATGGACTTTATTTTGGGGTTGCCTAGGACTAAGAAGGGGAGGGATTCTTAAAAGAACTTGGATTGACATTTCTATGGACTTTATTTTGGGGTTGCCTAGGACTAAGAAGGGGAGGGATTCTATTTTTGGATTACTTTATGGGCTAAACTTTGTCCAATATTGTTGTAATCTACTACTTGTCATCCTCAAACGGATAGACAAACTGAAGTTGTCAGTAGAACTTTGGGTACACTTTTGCGTGCTATTCTTAAAAAGAACATGGATTGACATTTCTATGGGCTTTATTTTGGGGTTGCCTAGGACTAAGAAGGTAAGGGATTATATTTATGGATTACTTTATGGGCTAAACTTTGCACAATAAAGTTGTAATCTACTACTTGTCATCCTCAAACGGATGGACAAACTGAAGTTGTAAATAGAACTTTGGGAACACTTTTGCGTGCTATTCTTAAAAGAAATTGGAATGACATTTCTATGGACTTTATTTTGGGGTTGCCTAGGACTAAGAAGGGGAGGGATTCTATTTATGGATTACTTTATGGGCTAAACTTTGCACAATAAAGTTGTAATCTACTACTTGTCATCCTCAAACGGATGGACAAACTGAAGTTGTAAATAGAACTTTGGGAACACTTTTGCGTGCTATTCTTAAAAAGAACTTAGATTGACATTTCTATGGACTTTATTTTGGGGTTGCCTTGGACTAAGAAGGGGAGGGATTATATTTATGGATTACTTTATGGGCTAAACTGTGAGGACCCGGACGCTAATCAAGTTCTTAATCATCATTGGGACTAATTAATCAATTATAAACATGGTCTAAAAATTTTTCTTTTAATATACAAAGCGGAAACGTAATGTAATTCAATTCAAATTACATATTAAACATAAACATACACATCCTGTATGATCTACAAGTATTCAACTAGGTTCAACTACTACAATCTAGTAATAAAACCTATCTATGTCCAAGTCCGGAATCACCACGCTAATCTCCATCTTTCTTCACCTCTGTGACCCTGAACCTGCCCCACCTGTTGTCATGCACACATACAAACAAGACAACAGCCGGATAACTCCGGTGAGATATGAATATCCCAGTATAAACAATGTATACATGCAATCATATAAAAACATATATAAAAGCATATAATTAACATTCATAACATGTATCAAATCAGAAACATAAATCAATAACAAGTAATGAATCACACTCAGACTCAAACAACGCGTCGTCTCAGACTCGACTCAACTCTATCCTAGGGATCCCGATGTCTGGGCGAAACAGCCACAGAATTGACGACTCAGTCAAGATTTAAGCGAATCAGCCAATAGCTAGGCGAAACAGCCGATAGCTAGACGAATCAGTCAATAGATAGACGAATCAGTCAATATATAGACGAATCAGTCAATAAATAAGCGAATCAGCCAATAGCTAGGCGAAACAGCCGATAGCTAGACGAATCAGTCGGTGACTAGGCAACTCAGCCAATGACTAAACAATTCAGCAGTCAATACATGCAGTTGCTATAAATCAATAGACTACAAACATCAATCTCAACAATTACAAATATCAATGTAATAACTAAGTATGTGATTTAGGGAGACTCGAGTCAAACCTTACTCGAGTTGTGCAATCCCAACACAACATTAATTTATACCTTTCTTTCTGATACTCTGACTCTGTTGAAGTCTCGAACCCCAAGCCTGTCAATACTCAATGTCCAGTCGTAGCCTACGTTGATAGGAACTCAATACCGCAGTCGGATTCAAAATCGGACGGGCGGATTTCTCAGAAAAGGCGTAAGGATTTTCTTTCCTTTTTCTGAAACCTTTTTCTCGATATTCTCTCGTTTCTGATTCTTTAAAATGAATTGCATGTATATATATATATATATATATATATATATATATATATATACCTCGCGCATGCATGAAGGCAAGCGGCACATCCTCCACGCGACACGCCTCGCGCTCGGGCGGTAATAAATTTCCGCCCGGGCGCGAGCTTGGCGCTCGGGCGGTCAAAATCCGCCGCCCGGGCGCGAGGAGTTCTGTCTCCTTGCTTCCCCATTGGCGCTCGGGCGGTCGAAATCTACCGCCCGGGCGCCACACTTGCTGCCCGAACCAAAATTTGCAATGCCTTGGCGCTCGGGCGGTGCTTTTCTACCGCTCGAGCGCCGAGGGTTCTGTCCACTTCCTTGGTTAATCATGCAACGACGCTCGATCTCGGCATAACGGTTCATTTGAGTTCGTATAACCTCGATCACGTCAATTAATCATGTCTGATTAAAATAATTAAATCTCGGAGTGATCCAACTATACTCATATCCGTTCCTCGTCGACAAATCATCTCAGATTACGTTAATCATCTCAGATTACGTTAATCATCTCGGATTACGTTAATCAAATTCTTGGGCATTACATTTCTCCCCCCCTAAGATACGATTTCGTCCTCGAAATCACAGGCAATCAATCGTATCAATAAGAAGGTATATCACAAAACTGAATAGAAAACTCACATCAGTTAAATAACTCGGGAAATCTTTGTCTCATGTCTGACTCTATTTCCCAAGTATCTTCTTCTATGCCTTGACGACTTCACTAAATCCTCATATGAAGCATCAATAAAGATAGTTCTCATCTCAATAAAGAGGAAATCACCATTTCTTTCCGTACAACGTTTTGAAAGAAGCCATTTCAATACTCATCTAAGAGCTGTTGTGGTACAAAAACTCACAAAATGGCACTGCATCTTGCCAGCTAGTGCTAAAATCAAGCACTACTGCTCTCAGCATCCTCCAATATCTGGAGCGTCTGCTCAGACTATCCATAAGTCTATGGATGATATACAGTACTAAGATGTAACTTCGTACTTAGAGCCTACTGCAAACTCTACCCAAAGTGCAATATAGACCGAGAATCATGGTCTAAAACAATCGGCTTTGGCACTCTAGGCAGTGTGACTACCTTTCTGACATAAATCTCAGTCATCTGGTCATGTCTGTACGTCATCTCGTACAGAATAAAACATGCGGATTTGGTCAATCTGTCAGTCACAACCCAAATCGCATCACGACTCCGGGAGGATCTCAGTGATTTCATTACAAATCTATGGAAATGTGATCTCATTTCCTTTCAGGAATAGACAAACTCTGTACTAATCCTCCTGTTTTCTTTCTCTCAGCTTCCACCTATTGACAATTCAGACATTTGGCTACAAATTCAGCTATATCAGCTTTCATTTGTTTCCACCAACACTGTCTTCAATCTGATTCAAACCCGAATTCAGAATAACAACAATATTCAGTCAAATTCAAGACATCACTAATCAGTACTGATCCGATAAACTCATACCATCGCAAATATCTGACACTGATATTCACCTTGGCCATTAATTACGGTTTAATTCTACTAGAATCGACAAATATATCATCTTCAGATACCTCACACCCTGAATACCATCTATCTCAATCAGGATTCACCATTCCAACAGTTTCTGATATCTAATTAAGGCTAACATCAGTTTCTATGACTGGAATCAGATCTGAAATCTTATCAGAGTAAAACATCAATATCCTTCATATCATTGGTAAATCAGCCACTGATAGACTCAATTTCAGTAAATCAACTGATTACATAAGGATTATCTCTGCTCCTTTCTGTAATACTCGAGTCATAGCTAGTACGAATTATCAAAGGAATCCTCAATCTAGAATCTTTATCGTACAATACTCATCTCTTGGCCATTTCAGGTCTCATTCTCACCATCTTCTGGAATCTAATCTAGGGTAGCTCTGTACTTGATCAGCATCTCAATATCCGTAATGCAGTCCCAAAATTAGACAACCCCAGTACAATACCAGCTATCACAAGCTCTAACTCAGTCTCATTCTCATTCTACTGTAGTATACATCGTCTTACAGAATTCACTGCTATAAAAACTCTCCCCAACGGAGCAAGAGCATACACCACAGTAAATAAAGACACCACAGGCAATGCATAACTCAATGCAAATCATTCAACAATAAATATAGATGAAGCACCCGTATCTATCAATACAAAAGCAGGATAACTATATCAAGAATCGTTACCTGCAACATCACTCATCTGGTGCTTCCTCAGCCTGCTCCTCAGTCAAAGCAAATAATCTGGCCTGCTGTCTAGGAGGCTGGCCGACTGTCTGGCTTCCTCCTGGCCTCTGCTGTGCCTGAGATGGTGCTGGCTGAAATGAAGGAACAGCAGCTGATTATCTACTCCACTGTGCTACTGATCCAGATGATTCGGTTCCCTGAAATCTTTGAGAACCTTTCTGTGGACACACTCTGGAAAAATGTCCCTGTTGTTTGCAGAAGTGGCAGCTACCAAGTACCCCTTGGCATTGCTCAGTGGAATGTCTCCCTCCACAATTTCCGCAGTACACGCCCGTATAACTCTGCTGAGAACCACTAGAGCTAGAAGAACTGCCGCCAGACTTCTTAAACTGCTTTCCTCTAGCCTTCAGAAAATCTTTCTTTCCACCACTACTATCACTCTCAAATCTGGGAGGTGGTTGCGGTGGTCTCCACTCTTGAGAAACAACTGCACCTCCTCTCTACCTTATCAGGCCTGCTTCAGCGCCCTTTGCTCTATTCATGGCATCAGCAAAGTTATTTGGTCGCCCTGTGTTCACCAATGTAAAGATGTCAGGATTCAAGCCATTGATGAACTGATCAGCCACGGCTTCATCATTATCAGCCACATGTGGAGCAAACTTCAACAAGGTAGAGAACTTGGTCACGTATTCTTCAATGTTCAGCTGACCCTGTCTCAAATTGGCAAACTCTGCCCCCTTGTCTTTCCTGTACGACACTGGGAAAAATCTCTGATAAAATTCAGTTTTAAATACATCCCAAGTAATAGTCGTACCTCGCTGCTCCAAGGCCCTCTTCATCGTACTCCACCAGCTCTTTGCAACATCATGCAACTGGTTCCCAATCAACTTAATTCGGCGCTCATCGCTATACTCCAGCAATTCAAACAGCTTTTCCATATCATTCAGCCAACTCTCACACTCAACTAATGTCTCAGTACCTTTCAGAGTGGGTGGTTTGAATGATTGAAACCTCTTCAGCAAGGTTTCCATTGGAGTCGGTGTTACATCCATTGGAGGATTCGATGTACTACCCTGTTCTGGAATTCGTCTAGGAGGCATATCTGAAACTCAAAAGGATTAGTGACACAATCCAACACATCTGTTTCAATTCAATCTCCCTCCCGATCATCTTACTGCTGATCGAGAATCAGTTCAGATTCGTTCCCCATAATACATATTACAAATCAAATCAGATAAATCAGGTAACATGTATTATATAAAGCAGTACAACATGCTAGCATTCAAAAGCAGGAAAGAATACCTCAATCTACCCCGCTCACTAGCCTCTTCTATCTCAATCTCAAGAATCTCCAGTTCTAGTACCTACGGCTCTGATACCACCTGTTGTGAGGACCCGGACGCTAATCAAGTTCTTAATCATCATTGGGACTAATTAATCAATTATAAACATGGTCTAAAAATTTTTCTTTTAATATACAAAGCGGAAACGTAATGTAATTCAATTCAAATTACATATTAAACATAAACATACACATCCTGTATGATCTACAAGTATTCAACTAGGTTCAACTACTACAATCTAGTAATAAAACCTATCTATGTCCAAGTCCGGAATCACCACGCTAATCTCCATCTTTCTTCACCTCTGTGACCCTGAACCTGCCCCACCTGTTGTCATGCACACATACAAACAAGACAACAGCCGGATAACTCCGGTGAGATATGAATATCCCAGTATAAACAATGTATACATGCAATCATATAAAAACATATATAAAAGCATATAATTAACATTCATAACATGTATCAAATCAGAAACATAAATCAATAACAAGTAATGAATCACACTCAGACTCAAACAACGCGTCGTCTCAGACTCGACTCAACTCTAACCTAGGGATCCCGATGTCTGGGTGAAACAGCCACAGAATTGACGACTCAGTCAAGATTTAAGCGAATCAGCCAATAGCTAGGCGAAACAGCCGATAGCTAGACGAATCAGTCAATAGATAGACGAATCAGTCAATATATAGACGAATCAGTCAATAAATAAGCGAATCAGCCAATAGCTAGGCGAAACAGCCGATAGCTAGACGAATCAGTCGGTGACTAGGCAACTCAGCCAATGACTAAACAATTCAGCAGTCAATACATGCAGTTGCTATAAATCAATAGACTACAAACATCAATCTCAACAATTACAAATATCAATGTAATAACTAAGTATGTGATTTAGGGAGGCTCGAGTCAAACCTTACTCGAGTTGTGCAATCCCAACACAACATTAATTTATACCTTTCTTTCTGATACTCTGACTCTGTTGAAGTCTCGAACCCCAAGCCTGTCAATACTCAATGTCCAGTCGTAGCCTACGTTGATAGGAACTCAATACCGCAGTCGGATTCAAAATCGGACGGGCGGATTTCTCAGAAAAGGCGTAAGGATTTTCTTTCCTTTTTCTGAAACCTTTTTCTCGATATTCTCTCGTTTCTGATTCTTTAAAATGAATTGCATGTATATATATATATATATATATATATATATATATATATATATACCTCGCGCATGCATGAAGGCAAGCGGCACATCCTCCACGCGACTCGCCTCGCGCTCGGGCGGTAATAAATTTCCGCCCGGGCGCGAGCTTGGCGCTCGGGCGGTCAAAATCCGCCGCCCGGGCGCGAGGAGTTCTGTCTCCTTGCTTCCCCATTGGCGCTCGGGCGGTCGAAATCTACCGCCCGGGCGCCACACTTGCTGCCCGAACCAAAATTTGCAATGCCTTGGCGCTCGGGCGGTGCTTTTCTACCGCTCGAGCGCCGAGGGTTCTGTCCACTTCCTTGGTTAATCATACAACGACGCTCGATCTCGGCATAACGGTTCATTTGAGTTCGTATAACCTCGATCACGTCAATTAATCATGTCTGATTAAAATAATTAAATCTCGGAGTGATCCAACTATACTCATATCCGTTCCTCGTCGATAAATCATCTCAGATTACGTTAATCATCTCAGATTACGTTAATCATCTCGGATTACTTTAATCAAATTCTTGGGCATTACATAAACTTTGCACAATAAAGTTGTAATCTACAACTTGTCATCCTCAAACGGATGGACAAACTGAAGTTGTCAATAGAACTTTGGGTACACTTTTGCGTGCTATTCTTAAAAAGAACTTGGATTGACATTTCTATGGACTTTATTTTACTTTGGGAACACTTTTGCGTGCTATTCTTAAAAGAACTTGGATTGACATTTCTATGGACTTTATTTTGGGGTTGCCTAGGACTAAGAAGGGGAGGGATTCTATTTATGGATTACTTTATGGGCTAGACTTTGCACAATAAAGTTGTAATCTACTACTTGTCATCCTCAAATGGATGGACAAACTGAAGTTGTAAATAGAACTTTGGGAACACTTTTGCGTGCTATTCTTAAAAAGAACTTGGATTGACATTTCTATGGACTTTATTTTGGGGTTGCCTAGGACTAAGAAGGGGAGGGATTCTTAAAAGAACTTGGATTGACATTTCAATGGACTTTATTTTGGGGTTGCCTAGGACTAAGAAGGAGAGGGATTCTATTTTTGGATTATTTTATGGGCTAAACTTTGCTCAATATTGTTGTAATCTACTACTTGTCATCCTCAAACGGATGGACAAACTGAAGTTGTAAATAGAACTTTGGGTACACTTTTGCGTGCTATTCTTTAAAATAACTTGGATTGACATTTCTATGGACTTTATTTTGGGGTTGCCTAAGACTAAGAAGGGGAAGGATTCTATTTTTGAATTACTTTATGGGCTAAACTTTGCTAACTGAAGTTGTAAATAGAACTTTGGGATAAACTTTGCTCAATATTTTTGTAATCTACTACTTGTCATCCTCAAACAGATGGAAAAACTGAAGTTGTCAATAGAACTTTGGGAACACTTTTGCGTGCTATTCTTAAAAGAACTTGGATTGACATTTCTATGGACTTTATTTTGGGGTTGCCTAGGACTAAGAAGGGGAGAGATTCTATTTATGGATTACTTTATGGGCTAAACTTTGCTCTATATTGTTGTAATCTACTACTTGTCATCCTCAAACGGATGGACAACCTGAAGTTGTCAATAGAACTTTGGGTACACTTTTGCGTGCTATTCTTAAAAGAACATGGATTGACATTTCTATGGACTTTATTTTGGGGTTGCCTAGGTCTAAAAGGGGAGGGATTCTATTTTTGGATTACTTTATGGGCTAAACTTTGCTAACTGAAGTTGTAAATAGAACTTTGGGCTAAACTTTGCACAATATTGTTGTAATCTACTACTTGTCATCCTCAAACGGATGGACAAACTGAAGTTGTAAATAGAACTTTGGGAACACTTTTGCGTGCTATTCTTAAAAAGAACTTGGATTGACATTTCTATGGACTTTATTTTGGGGTTGCCTAGGACTAAGAAGGGGAGGGATTCTATTTTTGGATTACTTTATGGGCTAAACTTTGCTCAATATTGTTGTAATCTACTACTTGTCATCCTCAAACGGATGGACAAACTGAAGTTGTAAATAGAACTTTGGGAACACTTTTGCGTGCTATTCTTAAAAAGAACTTGGATTGACATTTCTATGGACTTTATTTTGGGGTTGCCTAGGACTAAGAAGAGGAGGGATTCTTAAAAGAACTTGGATTGACATTTCTATGGACTTTATTTTGGGGTTGCCTAGGACTAAGAAGGGGAGGGATTCTATTTTTGGATTACTTTATGGGCTAAACTTTGTCCAATATTGTTGTAATCTACTACTTGTCATCCTCAAACGGATAGACAAACTGAAGTTGTCAGTAGAACTTTGGGTACACTTTTGCGTGCTATTCTTAAAAAGAACATGGATTGACATTTCTATGGGCTTTATTTTGGGGTTGCCTAGGACTAAGAAGGGAAGGGATTATATTTATGGATTACTTTATGGGCTAAACTTTGCACAATAAAGTTGTAATCTACTACTTGTCATCCTCAAACGGATGGACAAACTGAAGTTGTAAATAGAACTTTGGGAACACTTTTGCGTGCTATTCTTAAAAGAAATTGGAATGACATTTCTATGGACTTTATTTTGGGGTTGCCTAGGACTAAGAAGGGGAGGGATTCTATTTATGGATTACTTTATGGGCTAAACTTTGCACAATAAAGTTGTAATCTACTACTTGTCATCCTCAAACGGATGGACAAACTGAAGTTGTAAATAGAACTTTGGGAACACTTTTGCGTGCTATTCTTAAAAAGAACTTGGATTGACATTTCTATGGACTTTATTTTGGGGTTGCCTTGGACTAAGAAGGGGAGGGATTATATTTATGGATTACTTTATGGGCTAAACTGTGAGGACCCGGACGCTAATCAAGTTCTTAATCATCATTGGGACTAATTAATCAATTATAAACATGGTCTAAAAATTTTTCTTTTAATATACAAAGCGGTAACGTAATGTAATTCAATTCAAATTACATATTAAACATAAACATACACATCCTGTATGATCTACAAGTATTCAACTAGGTTCAACTACTACAATCTAGTAATAAAACCTATCTATGTCCAAGTCCGGAATCACCACGCTAATCTCCATCTTTCTTCACCTCTGTGACCCTGAACCTGCCCCACCTGTTGTCATGCACACATACAAACAAGACAACAGCCGGATAACTCCGGTGAGATATGAATATCCCAGTATAAACAATGTATACATGCAATCATATAAAAACATATATAAAAGCATATAATTAACATTCATAACATGTATCAAATCAGAAACATAAATCAATAACAAGTAATGAATCACACTCAGACTCAAACAACGCGTCGTCTCAGACTCGACTCAACTCTAACCTAGGGATCCCGATGTCTGGGCGAAACAGCCACAGAATTGACGACTCAGTCAAGATTTAAGCGAATCAGCCAATAGCTAGGCGAAACAGCCGATAGCTAGACGAATCAGTCAATAGATAGACGAATCAGTCAATATATAGACGAATCAGTCAATAAATAAGCGAATCAGCCAATAGCTAGGCGAAACAGCCGATAGCTAGACGAATCAGTCGGTGACTAGGCAACTCAGCCAATGACTAAACAATTCAGCAGTCAATACATGCAGTTGCTATAAATCAATAGACTACAAACATCAATCTCAACAATTACAAATATCAATGTAATAACTAAGTATGTGATTTAGGGAGACTCGAGTCAAACCTTACTCGAGTTGTGCAATCCCAACACAACATTAATTTATACCTTTCTTTCTGATACTCTGACTCTGTTGAAGTCTCGAACCCCAAGCCTGTCAATACTCAATGTCCAGTCGTAGCCTACGTTGATAGGAACTCAATACCGCAGTCGGATTCAAAATCGGACGGGCGGATTTCTCAGAAAAGGCGTAAGGATTTTCTTTCCTTTTTCTGAAACCTTTTTCTCGATATTCTCTCGTTTCTGATTCTTTAAAATGAATTGCATGTATATATATATATATATATATATATATATATATATATATATATATATATACCTCGCGCATGCATGAAGGCAAGCGGCACATCCTCCACGCGACACGCCTCGCGCTCGGGCGGTAATAAATTTCCGCCCGGGCGCGAGCTTGGCGCTCGGGCGGTCAAAATCCGCCGCCCGGGCGCGAGGAGTTCTGTCTCCTTGCTTCCCCATTGGCGCTCGGGCGGTCGAAATCTACCGCCCGGGCGCCACACTTGCTGCCCGAACCAAAATTTGCAATGCCTTGGCGCTCGGGCGGTGCTTTTCTACCGCTCGAGCGCCGAGGGTTCTGTCCACTTCCTTGGTTAATCATACAACGACGCTCGATCTCGGCATAACGGTTCATTTGAGTTCGTATAACCTCGATCACGTCAATTAATCATGTCTGATTAAAATAATTAAATCTCGGAGTGATCCAACTATACTCATATCCGTTCCTCGTCGATAAATCATCTCAGATTACGTTAATCATCTCAGATTACGTTAATCATCTCGGTTTACTTTAATCAAATTCTTGGGCATTACATAAACTTTGCACAATAAAGTTGTAATCTACAACTTGTCATCCTCAAACGGATGGACAAACTGAAGTTGTCAATAGAACTTTGGGTACACTTTGCGTGCTATTCTTAAAAAGAACTTGGATTGACATTTCTATGGACTTTATTTTACTTTGGGAACACTTTTGCGTGCTATTCTTAAAAGAACTTGGATTGACATTTCTATGGACTTTATTTTGGGGTTGCCTAGGACTAAGAAGGGGAGGGATTCTATTTATGGATTACTTTATGGGCTAGACTTTGCACAATAAAGTTGTAATCTACTACTTGTCATCCTCAAACGGATGGACAAACTGAAGTTGTAAATAGAACTTTGGGAACACTTTTGCGTGCTATTCTTAAAAAGAACTTGGATTGACATTTCTATGGACTTTATTTTGGGGTTGCCTAGGACTAAGAAGGGGAGGGATTCTTAAAAGAACTTGGATTGACATTTCAATGGACTTTATTTTGGGGTTGCCTAGGACTAAGAAGGGGAGGGATTCTATTTTTGGATTATTTTATGGGCTAAACTTTGCTCAATATTGTTGTAATCTACTACTTGTCATCCTCAAACGGATGGACAAACTGAAGTTGTAAATAGAACTTTGGGTACACTTTTGCGTGCTATTCTTTAAAAGAACTTGGATTGACATTTCTATGGACTTTATTTTGGGGTTGCCTAAGACTAAGAAGGGGAAGGTTTCTATTTTTGGATTACTTTATGGGCTAAACTTTGCTAACTGAAGTTGTAAATAGAACTTTGGGATAAACTTTGCTCAATATTGTTGTAATCTACTACTTGTCATCCTCAAACAGATGGAAAAACTGAAGTTGTCAATAGAACTTTGGGAACACTTTTGCGTGCTATTCTTAAAAGAACTTGGATTGACATTTCTATGGACTTTATTTTGGGGTTGCCTAGGACTAAGAAGGGGAGGGATTCTTAAAAGAACTTGGATTGACATTTCAATGGACTTTATTTTGGGGTTGCCTAGGACTAAGAAGGGGAGGGATTCTATTTTTGGATTATTTTATGGGCTAAACTTTGCTCAATATTGTTGTAATCTACTACTTGTCATCCTCAAACGGATGGACAAACTGAAGTTGTAAATAGAACTTTGGGTACACTTTTGCGTGCTATTCTTTAAAAGAACTTGGATTGACATTTCTATGGACTTTATTTTGGGGTTGCCTAAGACTAAGAAGGGGAAGGTTTCTATTTTTGGATTACTTTATGGGCTAAACTTTGCTAACTGAAGTTGTAAATAGAACTTTGGGATAAACTTTGCTCAATATTGTTGTAATCTACTACTTGTCATCCTCAAACAGATGGAAAAACTGAAGTTGTCAATAGAACTTTGGGAACACTTTTGCGTGCTATTCTTAAAAGAACTTGGATTGACATTTCTATGGACTTTATTTTGGGGTTGCCTAGGACTAAGAAGGGGAGAGATTCTATTTATGGATTACTTTATGGGCTAAACTTTGCTCTATATTGTTGTAATCTACTACTTGTCATCCTCAAACGGATGGACAACCTGAAGTTGTCAATAGAACTTTGGGTACACTTTTGCGTGCTATTCTTAAAAGAACATGGATTGACATTTCTATGGACTTTATTTTGGGGTTTCCTAGGTCTAAGAAGGGGAGGGATTCTATTTTTGGATTATTTTATGGGCTAAACTTTGCTAACTGAAGTTGTAAATAGAACTTTGGGCTAAACTTTGCACAATATTGTTGTAATCTACTACTTGTCATCCTCAAACGGATGGACAAACTGAAGTTGTAAATAGAACTTTGGGAACACTTTTGCGTGCTATTCTTAAAAAGAACTTGGATTGACATTTCTATGGACTTTATTTTGGGGTTGCCTAGGACTAAGAAGGGGAGGGATTCTATTTTTGGATTACTTTATGGGCTAAACTTTGCTCAATATTGTTGTAATCTACTACTTGTCATCCTCAAACGGATGGACAAACTGAAGTTGTAAATAGAACTTTGGGAACACTTTTGCGTGCTATTCTTAAAAAGAACTTGGATTGACATTTCTATGGACTTTATTTTGGGGTTGCCTAGGACTAAGAAGGGGAGGGATTCTTAAAAGAACTTGGATTGACATTTCTATGGACTTTATTTTGGGGTTGCCTAGGACTAGAAGGGGAGGGATTCTATTTTTGGATTACTTTATGGGCTAAACTTTGTCCAATATTGTTGTAATCTACTACTTGTCATCCTCAAACGGATAGACAAACTGAAGTTGTCAGTAGAACTTTGGGTACACTTTTGCGTGCTATTCTTAAAAAGAACATGGATTGACATTTCTATGGGCTTTATTTTGGGGTTGCCTAGGACTAAGAAGGGAAGGGATTATATTTATGGATTACTTTATGGGCTAAACTTTGCACAATAAAGTTGTAATCTACTACTTGTCATCCTCAAACGGATGGACAAACTGAAGTTGTAAATAGAACTTTGGGAACACTTTTGCGTGCTATTCTTAAAAGAAATTGGAATGACATTTCTATGGACTTTATTTTGGGGTTGCCTAGGACTAAGAAGGGGAAGGATTCTATTTATGGATTACTTTATAGGCTAAACTTTGCACAATAAAGTTGTAATCTACTACTTGTCATCCTCAAACGGATGGACAAACTGAAGTTGTAAATAGAACTTTGGGAACACTTTTGCGTGCTATTCTTAAAAGAACATAGATTGACATTTCTATGGACTTTATTTTGGGGTTGCCTAGTTCTAAGAAAGGGAGGGATTCTATTTTTGGATTACTTTATGGGCTAAACTTTGCTAATTGAAGTTGTAAATAGAACTTTGGGCTAAACTTTGCACAATATTGTTGTAATTTACTACTTGTCATCCTCAAACGGATGGACAAACTGAAGTTGTAAATAGAACTTTGGGAACACTTTTGCGTGCTATTCTTAAAAAGAACTTGGATTGACATTTCTATGGACTTTATTTTGGGGTTACCTAGGACTAAGAAGGGGAGGGATTCTATTTTTGGATTACTTTATGGGCTAAACTTTGCTCAATATTGTTGTAATCTACTACTTGTCATCCTCAAACGGATGGACAAACTGAAGTTGTAAACAGAACTTTGGGAACACTTTTACGTGCTATTCTTAAAAAGAACTTGGATTGACATTTCTATGGACTTTATTTTGGGGTTGACTAGGACTAAGAAGGGGAGGGATTCTATTTTTGGATTACTTTATGGGCTAAACTTTGTCCAATATTGTTGTAATCTACTACTTGTCATCCTCAAACGGATAGACAAACTGAAGTTGTCAATAGAACTTTGGGTACACTTTTGCGTGCTATTCTTAAAAAAACTTGGATTGACATTTCTATGGACTTTATTTTGGGGTTGACTAGGTCTAAGAAGGGAAGGATTCTATTTTTGGATTACTTTATGGGCTAAACTTTGCACAATAAAGTTGTAATCTACTACTTGTCATCCTCAAACGGATGGACAAACTGAAGTTGTAAATAGAACTTTGGGAACACTTTTGCGTGCTATTCTTAAAAATAACTTGGATTGATATTTCTATGGAATTTATTTTGGGGTTGCCTTGGACTAAGAAGGGGAGGGATTATATTTATGGATTACTTTATGGGCTAAACTTTGCTAACTGAAGTTGTAAGTAGAACTTGGGGCTAAACTTTACACAATATTGTTGTAATCTACTACTTGTCATCCTCAAACGGATGGACAAACTGAAGTTGTCAATAGAACTTTGGGTACATTTTTGCGTGTTATTCTTAAAAAGAACTTGGATTGACATTTCTATGGACTTTATTTTGGGGTTGCCTTGGACCAAGAAGGGGAGGGATTATATTTATGGATTACTTTATGGGCTAAACTTTGCACAATAAAGTTGTAATCTACTACTTGTCATCCTCAAACAGATGGACAAACTGAAGTTGTCAATAGAACTTTGGGTACACTTTTACGTGCTATTCTTAAAAAGAACATGGATTGACATTTCTATGGACTTTATTTTACTTTGGGAACACTTTTGCGTGCTATTCTTAAAAGAACTTGGATTTACATTTCTATGGACTTTATTTTGGGGTTGCCTATGACTAAGAAGGGGAGGGATTCTATTTATGGATTACTTTATGGGCTAAACTTTGCACAATAAAGTTGTAATCTACTACTTGTCATCCTCAAACGGATGGACAAACTGAAGTTGTAAATAGAACTTTGGGAACACTTTTCCGTGCTATTCTTAAAAAGAACTTGGATTGACATTTCTATGGACTTTATTTAGGGGTTGCCTAGGACTAAGAAGGGAAGGGATTCTATTTTTGGATTACTTTATGGGCTAAACTTTTCTCAATATTGTTGTAATCTACTACTTGTCATCCTCAAACGGATGGACAAACTGAAGTTGTCAATAGAACTTTGGGTACACTTTTGCGTGCTATTCTTAAAAAGAACATGGATTGACATTTCTATGGACTTTATTTTGGGGTTGCCTAGGACTAAGAAGGGAGGGACTCTATTTTTAGATTACTTTATGGGCTAAACTTTGCACAATAAAGTTGTAATCTACTACTTGTCATCCTCAAACGGATGGACAAACTGAAGTTGTCAATAGAACTTTGGGTACACTTTTGCGTGCTATTCTTAAAAAGAACTTAGATCGACATTTCTATGGACTTTATTTTGGGGTTGCCTAGGACTAAGAAGGGGAGGGATTCTATTTTTGGATTACTTTATGGGATAAACTTTGCTCAATATTGTTGTAATCTACTACTTGTCATCCTCAAACGGATGGACAAACTGAAGTTGTCAATAGAACTTTGGGTACACTTTTGCATGCTATTCTTAAAAACAACATGGATTGACATTTCTATGGACTTTATTTTGGGGTTGCCTAGGACTAAGAAGGGGAGGGATTCTATTTTTGGATTACTTTATGGGCTAAACTTTGCACAATAAACTTTGGGTACACTTTCGCATGCTATTCTTAAAAGAACTTGGATTGACATTTCTATGGACTTTATTTTGGGGTTGCCTAGGACTAAGAAGGGGAGGGATTATATTTATGGATTACTTTATGGGCTAAACTTTGCACAATAAAGTTGTAATCTACTACTTGTCATCCTCAAACGGATGGACAAACTGAAGTTGTTAATAGAACTTTGGGTACACTTTTGCGTGCTATTCTTAAAAAGAACTTGGATTGAAATTTCTATGGACTTTATTTTACTTTGGGAACACTTTTGCGTGCTATTCTTAAAAGAACTTGGATTGACATTTCTATGGACTTTATTTTGGGGTTGGCTAGGACTAAGAAGGGGAGGGATTCTATTTATGAATTACTTTATGGGCTAAACTTTGCACAATAAAGCTGTAATCTACTACTTGTCATCCTCAAACGGATGGACAAACTGAAGTTATAAATAGAACTTTGGGAACACTTTTGCTTGATATTCTTAAAAAGAACTTGGATTGACATTTCTATGGACTTTATTTTGGGGTTGCCTAGGACTAAGAAGGGAAGGGATTCTATTTTTGGATTACTTTATGAGCTAAACTTTGCTCAATATTGTTGTAATCTACTACTTGTCATCTTCAAACGGATAGACAAACTGAAGTTGTCAATAGAACTTTGGGTACACTTTTGCGTGCTATTCTTAAAAAGAACATGGATTGACATTTCTATGGACTTTATTTTGGGGTTGCCTAGGACTAAGAAGGGGAGGGATTCTATTTTTGGATTACTTTATGGTCTAAACTTTGTACAATAAAGTTGTAATCTACTACTTGTCATCCTCAAACGGATGGACAAACTGAAGATGTCAATAGAACTTTTGGGTACACTTTTGCGTGCTATTTTTAAAAAGAACTTGGAATGACATTTCTATGGACTTTATTTTGGGGTTGCCTAGGACTAAGAAGGGGAGGGATTATATTTATGGATTACTTTATGGGCTAAACTTTGCACAATATTGTTGTATCTACTATAAGAAGGGGGGGATTATATTTATGGATTACTTTATGGGCTAAACTTTGCACAATAAAGTTGTAATCTACCACTTGTCATCCTCAAACGGATGGACAAACTGAAGTTGTAAATAGAACTTTGGGAACACTTTTGCGTGCTATTCTTAAAAGAACTTGGATTGACATTTCTATGGACTTTATTTTGGGGTTGCCTAGGACTAAGAAGGGGAGGGATTCTATTTATGGATTACTTTATGGGCTAAACTTTGCACAATAAAGTTGTAATCTACTACTTGTCATCCTCAAACGGATGGACAAACTGAAGTTGTAAATAGAACTTTGGGAACACTTTTGCGTGCTATTCTTAAAAGAACTTGGATTGACATTTCTATGGACTTTATTTTGGGGTTGCCTAGGACTAAGAAGGGGATGGATTCTATTTATGGATTACTTTATGGGCTAAACTTTGCACAATAAAGTTGTAATCTACTACTTGTCATCCTCAAACGGATGGACAAACTGAAGTTGTAAATAGAACTTTGGGAACACTTTTGCGTGCTATTCTTAAAAAGAACTTGGATTGACATTTCTATGGACTTTATTTTGGGGTTGCCTTGGACTAAGAAGGGGAGGGATTATATTTATGGATTACTTTATGGGCTAAACTTTGCACAATAAAGTTGTAATCTACAACTTGTCATCCTCAAACGGATGGACAAACTGAAGTTGTCAATAGAACTTTGGGTACACTTTTGCGTGCTATTCTTAAAAAGAACTTGGATTGACATTTCTATGGACTTTATTTTACTTTGGGAACACTTTTGCGTGCTATTCTTAAAAGAACTTGGATTGACATTTCTATGGACTATATTTTGGGGTTTCCTAGGACTAAGAAGGGGAGGGATTCTATTTATGGATTACTTTATGGGCTAAACTTTGCACAATAAAGTTGTAATCTACTACTTTTCATCCTCAAACGGATGGACAAACTGAAGTTGTAAATAGAACTTTGGGAACACTTTTACGTGCTATTCTTAAAAAGAACTTGGATTGACATTTCTATGGACTTTATTTTGGGGTTACCTAGGACTAAGAAGGGAAGGGATTCTATTTTTTGATTACCTTATGGGCTAAACTTTGCTCAATATTGTTGTAATCTACTACTTGTCATCCTCAAACGGATGGACAAACTGAAGTTGTCAATAGAACTTTGGGTACACTTTTGCGTGCTATTCTTAAAAAGAACATGGATTGACATTTCTATGGACTTTATTTTGGGGTAGCCTAGGACTAAGAAGGGGAGGGATTCTATTTTTGGATTACTTTATGGGCTAAACTTTGCACAATAAAGTTGTAATCTACTACTTGTCATCCTCAAACGGATGGACAAACTGAAGTTGTCAATAGAACTTTGGGTACACTTTTGCGTGCTATTCTTAAAAAGAACTTGGATTGACATTTCTATGGACTTTATTTTGGGGTTGCCTAGGACTTAGAAGGGGAGGGATTCTTAAAAGAACTTGGATTGACATTTCTATGGACTTTATTTTGGGGTTGCCTAGGACTAAGAAGGGGAGGGATTATATTTTTGGATTACTTTATGGGCTAAACTTTGCACAATAAAGTTGTAATCTACTACCAGTCATCCTCAAACGGATGGACAAACTGAAGTTGTAAATAGAACTTTGGGAACACTTTTGCGTTCTATTCTTAAAAAGAACTTGGATTGACATTTCTATGGACTTTATTTTGGGGTTGCCTAGGACTAAGAAGGGGGGGATTCTATTTTTGGATTACTTTATGGGCTAAACTTTGCTCAATATTGTTGTAATCTACTACTTGTCATCCTCAAACGGATGGACAAACTGAAGTTGTCAATAGAACTTTGGGTACACTTTTGCGTGCTATTCTTAAAAAGAACATGGATTGACATTTCTATAGACTTTATTTTTGGGTTGCCTAGGACTAAGAAGGGGAGGGATTCAATTTTTGGATTACTTTATGGGCTAAACTTTGCACAATAAAGTTGTAATCTACTACTTGTCATCCTCAAACGGATGGACAAACGGAAGTTGTCAATAGAACTTTTGGGTACACTTTTGCGTGCTATTCTTAAAAAGAACTTGGAATGATATTTCTATGGACTTTATTTTGGTGTTGCCTAGGACTAAGAAGGGGAGAGATTCTATTTTTGGATTACTTTATGGGCTAAACTTTGCACAATAAACTTTGGGTACACTTTCGCGTGCTATTCTTAAAAGAACTTGGATTGACATTTCTATGAACTTTATTTTGGGGTTACCTAAGACTAAGAAGAGGAGGGATTATATTTATGGATTACTTTATGGGCTAAACTTTGCACAATATTGTTGTATCTACTGTAAAAAGGGGAGGGATTATATTTATGGATTAGTTTATGGGCTAAACTTTGCACGATAAAGTTGTAATCTACTACTTGTCATCCTCAAACGGATGGACAAACTGAAGTTGTAAATAGATCTTTGGGAACAATTTTGCGTGCTATTCTTAAAAGAACTTAGATTGACATTTCTATGGACTTTATTTTGGGGTTGCTTAGGACTAAGAAGGGGAGGGATTCTATTTATGGATTACTTTATGGGCTAAACTTTGCACAATAAAGTTGTAATCTACTACTTGTCATCCTCAAACGGATGGACAAAATGAAGTCGTAAATAGAACTTTGGGAACACTTTTGCGTGCTATTCTTAAAAAAACTTGGATTGACATTTCTATGGACTTTATTTTGGGGTTGCCTAGGACTAAGAAGGGGAGGGATTCTATTTATGGATTACTTTATGGGCTAAACTTTGCACAATAAAGTTGTAATCTACTACTTGTCATCCTCAAACGGATGGACAAACTGAAGTTGTAAATAGAATTTTGGGAACACTTTTGCGTGCTATTCTTAAAAAGAACTTGGATTGACATTTCTATGGACTTTATTTTGGGGTTGTCTAGGACTAAGAAGGGGAGGGATTCTTAAAAGAACTTTGATTGACATTTCTATGGACTTTATTTTGGGGTTGCCTAATACTAAGAAGGGGAGGGATTCTATTTTTGGATTATTTTATGGGCTAAAGTTTGCTCAATATTGTTGTAATCTACTACTTGTTATCCTCAAACGGATGGACAAACTGAAGTTGTAAATAGAACTTTGGGTACACTTTTGCGTACTATTCTTTAAAAGAACTTGGATTGACATTTCTATGGACTTTGTTTTGGGGTTGCCTAAGACTAAGAAGGGGAGTGATTCTATTTTTGGATTACTTTATGGGCTAAACTTTGCTAACTGAAGTTGTAAATAGAACTTTGGGATAAACTTTGCTCAATATTGTTGTAATCTACTACTTGTCATCCTCAAAAAGATGGACAAACTGAAGCTGTCAATAGAACTTTAGGAACACTTTTGCGTGCTATTCTTAAAAGAACTTGGATTGACATTTCTATGGACTTTATTTTGGGGTTGCCTAGGACTAAGAAGGGGAGGGATTCTATTTATGGATTACTTTATGGGCTAAACTTTGCTCAATATTGTTGTAATCTACTACTTGTCATCCTCAAACGGATGGACAAACTGAAGTTGTCAATAGAACTTTGTGTACACTTTTGCGTGCTATTCTTAAAAGAAATTGGAATGACATTTCTATGGACTTTATTTTGGGGTTGCCTAGGACTAAGAAGGGGAGGGATTCTATTTTTGGATTACTTTATGGGCTAAAACTTTGCTCAATATTGTTGTAATCTACTACTTGTCATCCTCAAACGGATGGACAAACTGAAGTTGTAAATAGAACTTTGGGAACACTTTTGCGTGCTATTCTTTAAAAGAACTTGGATTGACATTTCTATGGACTTTATTTTGGGGTTGCCTAGGACTAAGAAGGGGAGGGATTCTATTTTTGGATTACTTTATGGGCTAAACTTTGCTAACTGAAGTTGTAAATAGAACTTTGGGCTAAACTTTGCACAATATTGTTGTAATCTACTACTTGTCATCCTCAAACGGATGGACAAACTGAAGTTGTCAATAGAACTTTGGGTACATTTTTGCGTGCTATTCTTAAAAAGAACTTGGATTGACATTTCTATGGACTTTATTTTGGGGTTGCCTAGGACTAAGAAGGGGAGGGATTCTATTTTTAGATTACTTTATGGGCTAAACTTTGCTCAATATTGTTGTAATCTACTACTTGTCATCCTCAAACGGATGGACAAACTGAAGTTGTAAATAGAACTTTGGGTACACTTTTGCGTGCTATTCTTAAAAGAACTTGGAATGACATTTCTATGGACTTTATTTTGGGGTTGCCTAGGACTAAGAAGGGGAGGGATTATATTTTTGGATTACTTTATGGGCTAAACTTTGCTCAATATTGTTGTAATCTACTACTTGTCATCCTCAAACGGATGGACAAACTGAAGTTGTAAATAAAACTTTGGGTACACTTTTGCGTGCTATTCTTTAAAAGAACTTGGATTGACATTTCTATGGACTTTATTTTGGGGTTGCCTAGGTCTAAGAAGGGGAGAGATTATATTTTTGGATTACTTTATGGGCTGAACTTTGCTAACTGAAGTTGTAAATAGAACTTTGGGCTAAACTTTACACAATATTGTTGTAATCTTCTACTTGTCATCCTCAAACGGATGGACAAACTGAAGTTGTAAATAGAACTTTGGGTACACTTTTGCGTGCTATTCTTAAAAAGAACTTGGATTGACATTTCTATGGACTTTATTTTGGGGTTGCCTTGGACTAAGAAGGGGAGGGATTCTATTTATGGATTACTTTATGGGCTAAACTTTGCACAATAAAGTTGTAATCTACTACTTGTCATCCTCAAACGGATGGACAAACTGAAGTTGTAAATAGAACTTTGGGAACACTTTTGCGTGCTATTCTTAAAAAGAACTTGGATTGACATTTCTATGGACTTTATTTTGGGGTTGTCTAGGACTAAGAAGGGGAGGGATTCTTAAAAGAACTTGGATTGACATTTCTATGGACTTTATTTTGGGGTTGCCTAGGACTAAGAAGGGGAGGGATTCTATTTATGGATTACTTTATGGGCTAAACTTTGCACAATAAAGTTGTAATCTACTACTTGTCATCCTCAAACGGATGGACAAACTGAAGTTGTAAATAGAACTTTGGGTACACTTTTGCGTGCTATTCTTTAAAAGAACTTGGATTGACATTTCTATTGACTTTATTTTGGGGTTGCCTAAGACTAAGAAGGGGAGGGATTCTATTTTTGGATTACTTTATGGGCTAAACTTTGCTAACTGAAGTTGTAAATAGAACTTTGGGATAAACTTTGCTCAATATTGTTGTAATCTACTACTTGTCATCCTCAAAAAGATGGACAAACTGAAGTTGTCAATAGAACTTTGGGAGCACTTTTGCGTGGTATTCTTAAAAGAACTTGGATTGACATTTCTATGGACTTTATTTTGGGGTTGCCTAGGACTAAGAAGGGGAGGGATTCTATTTTTGGATTACTTTATGGGCTAAACTTTGCTCTATATTGTTGTAATCTACTACTTGTCATCCTCAAACGGATGGACAAACTGAAGTTGTAAATAGAACTTTGGGTACACTTTTGCGTGCTATTCTTTAAAAGAACTTGGATTGACATTTCTATGGACTTTATTTTGGGGTTGCCTAGGACTAAGAAGGGGAGGGATTCTATTTTTGGATTACTTTATGGGCTAAACTTTGCTAACTGAAGTTGTAAATAGAACTTTGGGATAAACTTTGCACAATATTGTTGTAATCTACTACTTGTCATCCTCAAACGGATGGACAAACTGAAGTTGTCAATAGAACTTTGGGTACACTTTTGCGTGCTATTCTTAAAAAGAACTTGGATTGACATTTCTATGTACTTTATTTTGGGGTTGCCTAGGACTAAGAAGGGGAGGGATTCTATTTTTGGATTACTTTATGGGCTAAACTTTGCTCAATATTGTTGTAATCTACTACTTGTCATCCTCAAACGGATGGACAAACTGAAGTTGTAAATAGAACTTTGGGTACACTTTTGCGTGATATTCTTAAAAGAACTTGGAATGACATTTCTATGGACTTTATTTTGGGGTTGCCTAGGACTAAGAAGGGGAGGGATTATATTTTTGGATTACTTTATGGGCTAAACTTTGCTCAATATTGTTGTAATCTACTACTTGTCATCCTCAAACGGATGGACAAACTGAAGTTGTAAATAGAACTTTGGGTACACTTTTGCGTGCTATTCTTTAAAAGAACTTGGATTGACATTTCTATGGACTTTATTTTGGGGTTGCCTAGGTCTAAGAAGGGGAGGGATTCTATTTTTGGATTACTTTATGGGCTAAACTTTGCTAACTGAAGTTGTAAATAGAACTTTGGGCTAAACTTTGCACAATATTGTTGTAATCTTCTACTTGTCATCCTCAAACGGATGGACAAACTGAAGTTGTAAATAGAACTTTGGGTACACTTTTGCGTGCTATTCTTAAAAAGAACTTGGATTGACATTTCTATGGACTTTATTTTGGGGTTGCCTTGGACTAAGAAGGGGAGGGATTCTATTTATGGATTACTTTATGGGCTAAACTTTGCACAATAAAGTTGTAATCTACTACTTGTCATCCTCAAACGGATGGACAAACTGAAGTTGTAAATAGAACTTTGGGAACACTTTTGCGTGCTATTCTTAAAAAGAACTTGGATTGACATTTCTATGGACTTTATTTTGGGGTTGTCTAGGACTAAGAAGGGGAGGGATTCTTAAAAGAACTTGGATTGACATTTCTATGGACTTTATTTTGGGGTTGCCTAGGACTAAGAAGGGGAGGGATTCTATTTATGGATTACTTTATGGGCTAAACTTTGCACAATAAAGTTGTAATCTACTACTTGTCATCCTCAAACGGATGGACAAACTGAAGTTGTAAATAGAACTTTGGGTACACTTTTGCGTGCTATTCTTTAAAAGAACTTGGATTGAAATTTCTATTGACTTTATTTTGGGGTTGCCTAAGACTAAGAAGGGGAGGGATTCTATTTTTGGATTACTTTATGGGCTAAACTTTGCTAACTGAAGTTGTAAATAGAACTTTGGGATAAACTTTGCTCAATATTGTTGTAATCTACTACTTGTCATCCTCAAAAAGATGGACAAACTGAAGTTGTCAATAAAACTTTGGGAGCACTTTTGCGTGGTATTCTTAAAAGAACTTGGATTGACATTTCTATGGACTTTATTTTGGGGTTGCCTAGGACTAAGAAGGGGAGGGATTCTATTTTTGGATTACTTTATGGGCTAAACTTTGCTCAATATTGTTGTAATCTACTACTTGTCATCCTCAAACGGATGGACAAACTGAAGTTGTAAATAGAACTTTGGGTACACTTTTGCGTGCTATTTTTTAAAAGAACTTGGATTGACATTTCTATGGACTTTATTTTGGGGTTGCCTAGGACTAAGAAGGGGAGGGATTCTATTTTTGGATTACTTTATGGGCTAAACTTTGCTAACTGAAGTTGTAAATAGAACTTTGGGCTAAACTTTGCACAATATTGTTGTAATCTACTACTTGTCATCCTCAAACGGATGGACAAACTGAAGTTGTCAATAGAACTTTGGGTACACTTTTGCGTGCTATTCTTAAAAAGAACTTGGATTGACATTTCTATGTACTTTATTTTGGGGTTGCCTAGGACTAAGAAGGGGAGGGATTCTATTTTTGGATTACTTTATGGGCTAAACTTTGCTCAATATTGTTGTAATCTACTACTTGTCATCCTCAAACGGATGGACAAACTGAAGTTGTAAATAGAACTTTGGGTACACTTTTGCGTGATATTCTTAAAAGAACTTGGAATGACATTTCTATGGACTTTATTTTGGGGTTGCCTAGGACTAAGAAGGGGAGGGATTATATTTTTGGATTACTTTATGGGCTAAACTTTGCTCAATATTGTTGTAATCTACTACTTGTCATCCTCAAACGGATGGACAAACTGAAGTTGTAAATAGAACTTTGGGTACACTTTTGCGTGCTATTCTTTAAAAGAACTTGGATTGACATTTCTATGGACTTTATTTTGGGGTTGCCTAGGTCTAAGAAGGGGAGGGATTCTATTTTTGGATTACTTTATGGGCTAAACTTTGCTAACTGAAGTTGTAAATAGAACTTTGGGCTAAACTTTGCACAATATTGTTGTAATCTTCTACTTGTCATCCTCAAACGGATGGACAAACTGAAGTTGTAAATAGAACTTTGGGTACACTTTTGCGTGCTATTCTTAAAAAGAACTTGGATTGACATTTCTATGGACTTTATTTTGGGGTTGCCTTGGACTAAGAAGGGGAGGGATTCTATTTATGGATTACTTTATGGGCTAAACTTTGCACAATAAAGTTATAATCTACTACTTGTCATCCTCAAACGGAAGGACAAACTGAAGTTGTAAATAGAACTTTGGGAACACTTTTGCGTGCTATTCTTAAAAAGAACTTGGATTGACATTTCTATGGACTTTATTTTGGGGTTGCCTAGGACTAAGAAGGGGAGGGATTCTTAAAAGAACTTGGATTGACATTTCTATAGACTTTATTTTGGGGTTGCCTAGGACTAAGAAGGGGAGGGATTCTATTTTTGGATTATTTTATGGGCTAAACTTTGCTCAATATTGTTGTAATCTACTACTTGTCATCCTCAAACGGATGGAAAAATTGAAGTTGTAAATAGAACTTTGGGTACACTTTTGCGTGCTATTCTTTAAAATAACTTGGATTGACATTTCTATGGACTTTATTTTGGGGTTGCCTAAGACTAAGAAGGGGAGGGATTCTATTTTTGGATTACTTTATGAGCTAAACTTTGCTCAATATTGTTGTAATCTACTATTTGTTATCCTCAAACGGATGAACAAACTGAAGTTGTAAATAGAACTTTGGGTACACTTTTGCGCGCTATTCTTTAAAAGAACTTGGATTGACATTTCTATGGACTTTATTTTGGGGTTGCCTAGGTCTAAGAAGGGGAGGGATTCTATTTTTGGATTACTTTATGGGCTAAACTTTGCTAACTGAAGTTGTAAATAGAACTTTGGGCTAAACTTTGCACAATAATGTTGTAATCTACTACTTGTCATCCTCAAACGGATGGACAAACTGAAGTTGTAAATAGAACTTTGGGAACACTTTTGCGTGTTATTCTTAAAAGAACTTGGATTGACATTTCTATTGACTTTATTTTGGGGTTGCCTAGGACTAAGAAGGGGAGGGATTCTATTTATGGATTACTTTATGGGCTAAACTTTGCACAATAAAGTTGTAATCTACTACTTGTCATCCTCAAATGGATGGACAAACTGAAGTTGTAAATAGAACTTTGGGAACACTTTTGCGTGCTATTCTTAAAAAGAAGTTGGATTGACATTTCTATGGACTTTATTTTGGGGTTGCCTAGGACTAAGAAGGGGAGGGATTCTTAAAAGAACTTGGATTGACATTTCTATGGACTTTATTTTGGGGTTGCCTAGGACTAAGAAGGGGAAGGATTCTATTTTTGGATTACTTTACGGGCTAAACTTTGCTCAATATTGTTGTAATCTACTACTTGTCATCCTCAAACGGATGGACAAACTGAAGTTGTAAATAGAACTTTGGGTACACTTTTGCGTGCTATTCTTAAAAGAACTTGGAATGACATTTCTATGGACTTTATTTTGGGGTTGCCTAGGACTAATAAGGGGAGGGATTATATTTTTGGATTACTTTATGGGCTAAACTTTGCTCAATATTGTTGTAATCTACTACTTGTCATCCTCAAACGGATGGACAAACTGAAGTTGTAAATAGAACTTTGGGTACACTTTTGCGTGCTATTCTTTAAAAGAACTTGGATTGACATTTCTATGGACTTTATTTTGGGGTTTCCTAGGTGTAAGAAGGGGAGGGATTCTATTTTTGGATTACTTTATGGGCTAAACTTTGCTAACTGAAGTTGTAAATAGAACTTTGGGCTAAACTTTGCACAATATTGTTGTAATCTTCTACTTGTCATCTTCAAACGGATGGACAAACTGAATTTGTAAATAGAACTTTGGGTACACTTTTGCGTGCTATTCTTAAAAAGAACTTGGATTGACATTTCTATGGACTTTATTTTGGGGTTGCCTTGGACTAAGAAGGGGAGGGATTCTATTTATGAATTACTTTATGGGCTAAACTTTGCACAATAAAGTTGTAATCTACTACTTGTCATCCTCAAACGGATGGACAAACTGAAGTTGTAAATAGAACTTTGGGAACACTTTTGCGTGCTATTCTTAAAAAGAACTTGGATTGACATTTCTATGGACTTTATTTTACTTTGGGAACACTTTTGCGTGCTATTCTTAAAAGAACGTGGATTGACATTTCTATGGACTTTATTTTGGGGTTGCCTATGACTAAGAAGGGGAGGGATTCTATTTATGGATTACTTTATGGGCTAAACTTTGCACAATAAAGTTGTAATCTACTACTTGTCATCCTCAAACGGATGGACAAACTGAAGTTGTAAATAGAACTTTGGGAACACTTTTGCGTGCTATTCTTAAAAAGAACTTGGATTGACATTTCTATGGACTTTTTTTTGGGGTTGCCTAGGACTAAGAAGGGAAGGGATTATATTTTTGGATTACTTTATGGGCTAAACTTTGCTCAATATTGTTGTAATCTACTACTTGTCATCCTCAAACGGATGGACAAACTGAAGTTGTCAATAGAACTTTGGGTACACTTTTGCGTGCTATTCTTAAAAAGAAATGGATTGACATTTCTATGAACTTTATTTTGGGGTTGCCTAGGACTAAGAAGGGGAGGGATTCTATTTATGGATTACTTTATGGGCTAAACTTTGCACAATAAAGTTGTAATCTACTACTTGTCATTCTCAAACTATAATAGCCGAGCCCGGTGTACGGTACGGTTTAAGCTTTACTTGTTATTTGGGTTTTATTGATTAGACGATTGGTTGTGTTTTGGGCTATAGTATTATTGGTTATTGTTTTGTTGAGGTATTAGTTGGTGTTGATTGTTCGTTTCAGCGTTTCGGATCGAGTTTAGTTGATTTATTACTGTTCATTGCCGTGAGTAGAGTGCACCCGCGCTCTTAGAGGAGTGCCCCCGCGGTGTACTATTCATCATTTTGGATTTGGAGGGCCGTGGCATCACCGCACCCGCGGCAGTGCAAGGACCGCACCCGCGGTGTGCACCGCACCCGCGGTAATTGTAGCACCGCACCCGCGGTGATCGTGCATGGGATTTATTTTGGATGCCGTGAGCTTAGCGCACCCGCGGTGCTTGTGTGACCGCACCCGCGGTGTAAGTATGGGCGAGTTTTTAAGTCACTTTTTGGGAGTTTTTGGCCATACCTACCTTATCTTCTTCCTTCCATTTTCGATATTCTCTCATTTCTCAAGGGTTTTCATCAATTTCAATTGCTTCCTACCTTTGATTCTTGGCTTTGTTTCAATTTCCGACTTGAGATCGACGTTCTCCGTGGTATAAGGAAGCTTAGGTAAGTTTTTGGTGCGATTCTATCATAGTTTTTGGAGATGAGTTGCTTTAGGTTGATGTTTTGGTTGGTTTAATGGATTATTTAACTTGTATTTGTGGATATAGAGTTGATATTGGTGTTGTTTTTGGATTATTGTTGTAGGTGGTATACCAAGAGCTAAGTTTGAGGTGTTCTATTGGTTTGTAAGTGGAATTTCATCCTTTTTGCTCACATGATATTATATGTATTGTGTTTTAAAGGTTTCAAAGTGTTATTCCCTTCCATTGATCCATTGTTATGTATTGATTATCTATTGGAGGCATTGTATGTCTCACTATTTTTAAAAAGGGAATACAAAAGAAAATATAGAGATTGCGAAACGACGGCTTTAAATGCTATTCAGAGTTCAAATGTTTTACTGGATTGATTGAATCATAGTCAGAGAATTGCATGCAATTAGTTGATCAACGCCCATAGGCTTTTATCCCTCACAGTTATCGATTTATATCGATGGGATATTTGCACCCACAGTCATAGATACTATTGATATCAATCCAACCAGAGAAAAGAGAAAATACCATCGTATTGCTATCTATTGATATGATATTGCTACAGTTATTGCTACAGTATTCATGTTTCAGAGTTGATGGTATTTATGATTTCAAAGTCATGATTTACAGAGTATATTGTATCATTGCTATGTTAGAGTTCCACTTGCTGAGATTTATTCTCATTTCAGTTATTTTCATGTGATTCAGATCAGAGTGGAGGCCCGGGACGTTGACTGTGGATAAGGGGTCATATGCATGCACCGTTGGAAGGAAGATTATTTTGTATCATTTTGGGACATGATCATAAGAATGATTCCTTTGTATTTTGTATATCATTTGAATGATCATGTGATTATTTTGTAAACATTTTTATGAAATGTATTTTGAAACTCCTTCCATATTTTAAAGAAAAAAATTTTAATTTCCGCTGTGTATTTTATCGTTACGGGTCAGGGTGTCACATTTAGTGGTATCAGAGCGGTGTTCTTCGGACCAATGCATATGACTTCGTCTACTTTCAACTGTCCGGGTATGTTTTCTTGCATCTATTCATTGTTATATATTGATTGGTGTCTTGTGAGCAATTGTAGAGTATGCCTCCTAAGCGTAAGGCGGCAGAGGGTGAGGATAGTTCTTCCTCGAGAGTTGTCGACGAGTTCGGCAAGTTACTTAAGGAGCAGGCTAAGGTGCATAGCGATCAGATTCAGCAGTTGCTTCGATTGCAAGGAGCAGGACAGGGTCGAGGCCAAGTGAGAGGTCAGGTTGCTCAGGCTGTTGGCACTGATGCCGTCTTTTCTACTTTCAAGAGGATGGATCCACCGGAATTCACAGGTAGCACCGATCCTCTAGTTGCTGTTGAGTGGGTCAAGGCGCTTGAAGCTATATTTGATCATCTCCAGTATGAGGACAAAGACAGGATCAGCTGTGCAGTGTTCATGTTGGTTAAGGCTGCACGTATCTGGTGGAATGCCACGAAAGTGGGAGTTGATGTTGCGACACTGAAGTGGTCTGAGTTCACTGACTTGTTCTACGACAAGTATTTCCCCGATGCACTTCGAGCGAGGAAGGTTACGGAGTTCTTGGAGCTTCGACAGGGGAGCTTGGATGTCGGTCAGTATATTCTGAAGTTTGAGGAGGGTTGCTTGTTTGCTCCGTATATTGCTTCGAACGACAAGGACAAGGGCGCTCATTTCATTCGAGGCCTTAGAGCGGAGATTCGCCGTGATATCAACATGTCTAAAGTTGTTACTTTCAAGGAGATTGTGTCCAAGGCACTGTTGGCCGAGCAGGACGAGAAGGACATCGCCAGGGAGAGGCAAGAGAGGCATCAAGCTGTTGCTCAGAGAGGCCAGGGTTCTAATCTGTGGGGACCCGGACGCTAATCCATTCCTTAATCGTCTTTAGGAATATTTAATCATTCATAATAAACAGGGTCTAAAAATTTTTCTTTTTAAATTACACAGCGGAAACATAATGTAATTAAATTCAAATTACATATTAAACATAACGTACAATTATTGTATGATCTACAATAATCCGACTAGGTTCAACTATAAGTCAGTGCTGAACCCTAAGTTGCTTCCAAAGTCCGGACCTCCACGCTATCTAGTCCAGCCTCGTTCTCTTCTTGACCCTGATCCTAGCCCACCTGTTGCCATGCACACATACAGACAAGACAACAGCCGGATAACTCCGGTGAGATATAAATATCCCAGTATAAATCATGTATACATGCAATCATATAAATCATGTAAGAGCATATAACAAAAGTCACCTCCTATATCAACATCATGATATAAATCAATAACAAGAATAAATCATATTCTACACATGTACCCTAATCAGGAACATAATTCCATATCTAGAATAAATCCTATTCTAGGCATGTACCAATATCAGGAACATAAATCAATATCAAGAATCATTCCTATTCTAAACATGGACCAATATCAGGAACATGATCAGTATCAAGAATAATTCCTATTCTAAACATATACCAATATCAGGCACATACTCAATATCAAGAATTACTTCTATTCTAAACCTGTACCAATATCAGGAACATAATCACTCTCAAGAATAACTTCTATTCTAAACATGGACCAACATCTGGAACATGATCAATATCAAGAATAATGTCTATTCTAAATATGTACCAATATCAGGAACATAAAAGGACATGAACCATATTCAGGAACATAAATCAGTATCAATCAATACCATAAAATATAACTGTCACTCAATCCAGTGACTCTACTTTTTAGACTAGACTCAATCCTAGTCTAGGGATCCCGGTTTCCAGATGTGGTATTCCTATATCGAATTCCGTAAAGGATGGAACCATAACCTCTATTACTCGATATAACCATGGCCCTGGTATTCCTATATCGAATTCCGTAATAGAAGAATTCCAATACCCTTTACTCGATATAACCAAATATGGTGTTCCTATATCGAATTCCGTAATGAATTCCATTACTCGATCTAACCATACATCCAGTGTCCTGACCTAACCGTCAAGGACTGTAGCTCTAACGCTAATATCCTATCTTGAGACATCGTGCAATGTGCCGTGGCGATACCACCACTATCCGGCACTTCTGTCACAAGATAACACGTCTAATACCTGTCATCTAATATCAAGAGAGCAAGTACATCAATCAACTTAATGCAAATATCAATGCAATAAGGTAAAGTATGTGATTTAGGGAAACTCGAGTCAAACCTCCCTCGAGTTGTGCAATCCCAACTCAACATTAATTTATACCTTTCGTTTGTAGATTCGGTCTGAAGTAATATCAGTTCTGAACTCAAGGTTGTCTCTGTAAATCTGAAACGATATATCGAGAATCATAATATCAATATTTCATTCTCAATTCAACACTGAGTCTGATTAATCTGAATTAATTCAAATCAACGGCATAACGGCACAGTCTCAGTATTCCCGCTAATACAGTATTATCAGATATCCATTACCAATCATAACCCATATCTGGTACAATTTATAATCAGTCCATAATCCAAATCTATTCGGTATACAATCAATATAATCAGAAATTCACAATAATTCCAGAATCAATCCTTTTTCAGATCTGACTTCGATTCTACGATGTCTAACATATCCAGGACATCGTATATGACTTATATCAAATTCCTACAACATCATATTTTCAAATGATATCAGAAATGCACAAAACTTACGTCCAGTAGTAGCTGTCGACTAGAGAATCACATAACCGTGTTCGGAGTAACAATCGGGGTGGCCGGATCTTGCACTATTGATTTTGAAATGGAAACGGACCGAAGGAATGAAAGTCTCGGCTATTCTTGCTCTCAAAATTCTGAAATTGGAATGATGAGGAGAGAATCACGCGTTGACATGCATGGCACTACAAGTGTCCATTTCTCACAATTTGCATTTTAGCCCCCCAACTTTACACTAATTGCAATTCGGCCCCAATAACTCTTTTTAATTCAATTTCAATCCAACTTAATTACAAAAATCGTGGAATTAATTCCTCATTCCAAAATTCGTAAATTAAATAATCTCGGATTAAAATGATATAATCTCGGGCCTTACATAATCAGAGGGGCAGGGATCGTTTCAAGGGCAAGGACAAGATGGAGCCGAGTCCTAGACCACCGCCAGTTCCATTTGATCCCGAGAAGCCTTTGTGTCAGAAGTGTGGCAAGCATCACCGTGGAGAGTGCAGATTTGGCACTCAGTCTTGTTATCGTTGTGGCACGGCAGGCCACGTTGCCAGGAATTGTCCTAAGGGAGCTAGCCAAGGGAAGGTGCAGGGTCGTATCTTTTCGATGACCAAGGAAGGTATTAATCATGATTCTTCATTGATCTCTAGTACTATTTTTATTTCAGGCAGAGTAGCTACTACTTTGATTGATACTGGTGCTACTCATTCTTTTATGTCTGATTTGTTTTTGAGATCTTTGGGTATAGTTCCTTCTATTCTTCCCATTCAGCTTAGTGTTGTTTTGCCTTCGGGAGATGTCTTGTGCCCGACATCGATTGTCTTTGCGTGCCCTGTTCGTATTGAGGAGCGAGTTGTCTTCGCTGATTTGATTGTTATTCCTATGGTTGCCTTCGATGTTATTCTTTGCATGGATTGGCTTTCGACTTACCGTGCAGTTATCGATTGTGTTGCTAAGACAGTAGCTTTTGCAGATGATGGCCAGGGAGGAGTTCTCGCCAGCTCAGGTACTTCGCTGGTCCTTCCTTTTATTTCTTGTCTTGAGGCTGAGAGATTGTTGTGTAGAGGTTGCGATGGGTTTCTTGCTTCTATTGTGGATGTTGATAGACTGATTAAGTTGAATATTGATGATATCGATGTTGTGAGGGAGTTTGCTGATGTGTTTGAGGATGATGTTCCGGGTTTGCCGCCGGATAGGGATGTTGAGTTCGTTATCGATCTAGCTCCTGGTACGGTTCCTATCTCTAAGGCTCCGTACCGGATGGCCCCTACTGAGATGAAGGAGTTGAAGGCGCAGTTGCAGGATCTTCTAGATAAGGGATTCATTCGTCCAAGTTCTTCGCCTTGGGGAGCTCCGGTTCTTTTCGTTAAGAAGAAAGATGGTTCCTTGCGGCTGTGGATCGACTACAGGGAGCTCAACAAAGTGACTGTCAAGAACAAGTATCCGTTGCCACGGATAGATGATTTGTTTGATCAGCTCCATGGTGCCACTGTGTTCTCGAAGATTGATCTTCGGTCTGGCTACTATCAGTTGAAGGTTAGGGAGTCTGATGTCCCTAAGACGGCTTTCAGGACCAGGTATGGTCATTTTGAGTTTCTTGTGATGTCGTTTGGTTTGACCAATGCCCCTTCAGTCTTCATGGATCTGATGAACCGTGTGTTCAAGCCGTTCTTGGATAGTTTCGTCATTGTTTTCATCGACGATATCCTGATCTATTCCAAGACCAGAGAGCTTCATGCAGAGCATCTCAGAGTGGTGCTTCAGTTGTTGCGAGAGAAGAGGTTGTTTGCCAAGTTGAAGAAGTGTGAGTTTTGGCTGGATCAGATTTCTTTTCTAGGCCATGTCGTTTCGAGAGATGGCATTGCTGTTGATCCATTGAAGATAGAGGCGATTCAGAATTGGCCTATTCCTACTACTGTTTCTGAGGTACGCTGTAATAGCCGAGCCCAGTGTATGGTACGATTTAAGTTTCGTTTGTTATTTGGGATATTTGATTAGATGTTCAGAGTTGTATTTTTGGGCTATAGTATTGTAAGTTTTATTGTCTTGAGGTGTTAGTTGATGTTGGTTGTTCGTTTCAGCGTTTCGGTTCGATTTTAGTTGCATGGGAATAGTGCTTTGCCGTGAGCACACCGCACCCGTGGTGATGTAGCGACCGCCCCCGCGGTAGAGACCGCACCCGCGCTGCTTGCGTCGCCGCACCCGCGCTGTTCGAGTTCCAGAATTTTTGAGAATGCCGTAACCATTGCGCACCCGCGGTCCTTGTGTTGGCGCACCCGCGGTGAAGGTATGGGCGAGTTATTTAGTCGATTTTGGAGTGGTTGGCTATCACTTTTCCTTTTTCTTTCCTTCTCATTCTCGACTTTTCTCTCCATTTTAGGGTTTTTCATCATTTCTTTCACTCCCTATCTTCGATTCAAGCGTTTGTTTGGAATTTCGACTTGAGTTCGACGTTCTCCTTGGTGCTAGGAAGCTTGGGTAAGCTTTTGGTGCGATTCTGTTAAGGTTGTAAATTAAGAGTTGTTTAGGTTGGTTGTTTATGTGGATTTATGGATTATTTAGCTTGTAATCTTGGATGTTTAGTTGATATTGGTGTTATTTGTGGATTATTTGTTGTAGGTGGTGATCAAGAGCTAAGTTGAGGTGTTGTTGTGGTTTGTAAGTGGAATTTCATTCCTTTTTGCTCACATGATTATATATGTATGTGTTTCAAAGAGTTTATTGTGTTATTCCCTTCCATTTGATCCATAGTATGTATTGTTATATGTATTGGAGGCATTGTATGTCTCATTATTGATTAAAGGGAATACAAAGAGATATATAGAGTTCAAAGTGATTGTTAAAACCAGAGAAGAGTTTAAATGTTTTCGGATTGATAAATACATAGTCAGAGATTGCATGCAATATTAGATGATCATCGCCTATAGGCTTATATCCTTCAGAGTTATCGGTTTATATCGATTTGGGATACGAGCACCCCAGAGCAGAGATACTATTGATATCAATCCCAGAGCAAAAGAGAAATACCATCATATTTTATGCTATTGCTATGTTATTGATATTCAGAGTTTACAGTTCAGAGTTGATGGTATTTATGATTTCAAAGAGATGTTTTACAGAGTTATTGTTCATTGTTATATAAGAGTTCCACTTGCTGAGATTTATTCTCATTTCAGTTATTTTCATGTGATGCAGATCAGAGTGGTGCCCCGGGACGTTGACTGTGGATTGGGGGTCATATGCATACACCGTTGGAAGGAGGATTTTGGCATGATCATAGGAATGATGTTTTGTTTTTGTTATGTCATTTAAATGATCATGTATTTATTTTGTAAAGATATTTAAAGAAATGTATTTTGAAACTCCTTCCGTATATTTTGAAAAGAGAAAATTTTATTTCCGCTGCGTATTTATTTTAAAAGAGGATCGGGGTGTCACATTTAGTGGTATCAGAGCAGTGTTCTTCGGACCAATGCATATGACTTCGTCTACTTTCAACTGTCCGGGTATGTTTTCTTTGCATCTATCTATTGTTATGTATTGATTGGTGTCTTGTGAGCATTGTAGAGTAGAGGATGCCTCCTAAGCGTAAGGCGTCAGAGGGGGAGGATAGTTCGTCCTCGAGAGTTGTCGACGAGTTCGGCAAGTTACTGAAGGAGTAGGCTAAGGTTCACAGTGAGCAGATCCAGTAGTTGCTTAGACTGCAAGGAACAGGCCAGGGCAGAGGCCAAGGTAGAGGGCAGGTTGCTCCAGCTGCAGTTGGTTCTGATGCTATCTTTTCTGCGTTTAAGAGGATGGATCCACCCGAGTTTCCAGGCAGCTCCGATCCTTTAGCTGCAGTAGAGTGGGTCAAGGCTTTGGAGGCGATTTTTGATCATCTCCACTATGAGGACAGAGATCGTATCAGTTGTGCTGTTTTTATGCTGGTTAAAGCTGCACGTTTGTGGTGGAATGCGACCAAGGTTGGCATTGATGTTTCTACTTTGAAGTGGTCTGAGTTTACTGAGCTTTTCTACGACAAGTACTTTCCTGATGCACTGCGAGCGAGGAAGGTTACAGAGTTCTTGGAGCTTCGTTAGGGGAGCATGAACGTGGATGAGTATATTCTCAAGTTCGAGGAGGGTTGCCTATTTGCTCCGTACATTGCTACCAGTGATAAAGATAAAGGCGCTCACTTCATTCGAGGCCTTAGAGCGGAGATCAGGCGTGATATCAATATGTCCAAGGCTGTTACTTTCAAGGAGATTGTGTCCAAGGCGTTGCTAGCAGAGCAGGACGAGAAGGATATTGCCAGGGAGAGGCAGGCGAGGCACCAGGCTAGTATTCAGAGAGGCCAGAGTTCAGGTCAGCGTGGCAGAGATCGATTCAAAGGGAAGGGCAAGGTGGATCAGAGTCCTAGGCCACCGTCAGGGCCAGTTGCTCCGTCTGATTCTGAGAGATCCTTGTGTCCCAAGTGTGGCAGACCTCATCGTGGAGAGTGTAGATTTGGCTCTCGTTCTTGCTATCGTTGTGGCATGCCAGGCCACATTTCCAGAGATTGTCCTAAGGGAGCTAGCCAGGAGAAGGTGCAGGGTCGTATCTTTTCGATGACTAAGGAAGGTATTAATCGTAATTCTTCTGTAATCTCTAGTTCCATTTTAATTTTAGGCAGAGTAGCTACTACTTTGATTGATACTGGTGCTACTCATTCTTTTATGTCTGAATTGTTTTTGAGATCTTTGGGTATAGTTCCTTCTGTTATTCCCCTTCAGCTTAGTGTTGTTTTGCCTTCGGGAGATGTTTTGTGCCCGACTTCCATAGTGTATGCGTGCCCCGTTCGTTTTGTTGATCGAGAGGTCTTTGCTGATTTGATTGTGATCCCGATGGTTGCCTTTGATGTTATTCTTGGCATGGATTGGCTGTCGACCTATCGTGCTGTTATTGATTGCGTTGTTAAGACGGTGACTTTTGCAGATGATGGCCAGGGAGGAGTTCTCGCCAGCTCAGGTACTTCGCTGGTCCTTCCTTTTATTTCGTGTCTTGATGCTGAGAGGCTATTGTGTAGAGGTTGTGATGTTTTTCTGGCATCTGTTGTGGATGTTGATAGACTGATTAAGTTGAATATTGATGATATTGTTGTGGTGAGGGAGTTTGCTGATGTGTTTGAGGATGATGTTCCGGGTTTGCCGCCGGATAGAGATGTAGAGTTCGTTATTGATCTTGCTCCAGGTACGGTTCCTATTTCTAAGGCTCCGTATAGGATGGCTCCTACTGAGATGAAAGAGTTGAAGACGCAGTTGCAGGATCTTCTAGATAAGGGTTTTATTCGTCCGAGTTCTTCGCCTTGGGGAGCTCCGGTTCTATTTGTTAAGAAGAAAGATGGTTCTTTGCGTCTGTGTATCGATTACAGAGAGCTCAACAAAGTGACGATCAAGAACAAGTATCCGTTGCCACGGATTGATGATTTGTTTGACCAACTCCAGGGTGCCACTGTTTTCTCGAAGATTGATCTTCGGTCTGGATACTATCAGTTGAAGGTTAGGGAGTCCGATATCCCTAAGACGGCTTTCCGGACCAGGTATGGTCACTTTGAGTTTCTCGTGATGTCTTTTGGTTTGACCAATGCCCCTTCTGTCTTCATGGACCTGATGAACCGTGTGTTCAAGCCGTATTTGGATAGCTTCGTCATTGTCTTTATCGATGATATCTTGATCTATTCCAAGACCAGAGAGCTTCATTCAGAGCATCTCAGAGTTGTTCTCCAGTTGCTGAGAGAGCGGAGGTTGTTTGCTAAGTTGAAGAAGTGTGAGTTTTGGCTGGATCAGATTTCTTTTCTAGGCCATGTCGTTTCGAGGGATGGCATTGCTGTTGATCCGATGAAGATAGAGGCGATTCAGAAGTGGCCTATTCCTACGACTGTTTCAGAGGTACGCAGTTTCCTTGGTTTGGCGGGTTATTATCGTCGTTTCATTTCAGATTTCTCCAAGATTGCCCTGCCATTGTCCAATTTGACAAGGAAGACTGTGAAGTTCGAGTGGTCTATAGATTGCCAGAGTGCATTTCAGGAGTTGAAGGATAGATTGACGTCAGCTCCTATTCTCGCATTGCCCAGTGGTTCTGAGGACTTTGTTGTCTTTACCGATGCGTCGAAGAAGGGTCTCGGTGCAGTGTTGATGCAGAGAGGTAAGGTCATTGCCTATGCTTCTCGCCAGTTGAAGGATTATGAGAAGAATTATCCGACGCATGATTTAGAGTTGGCAGCTGTGGTTTTCGCCCTGAAGATTTGGAGACACTACTTGTATGGCGAAAAGTGTGAGATTTTCACAGACCACAAGAGTTTGAAGTATCTGTTCTCGCAGAAAGAGCTCAATATGCGGCATAGGAGGTGGTTAGAGCTGGTCAAAGATTACGATGTGACTATCAGTTATCACCCAGGGAAGGCGAATGTTGTGGCTGATGCTTTGAGTCGTAAGTCGAGTGCTTCATTGAGTTCTTTGATTCAGAGACCGTTGCTGATGGATTTGCAGAGAGAGGAGATTGATCTGGTGATTCCAGGCACCATTGCTCGTCTTTCAGCGTTGGTTATTCGATCTTCATTGACGGACAGGATTCGTAGAGAGCAGTCGACTGATGTTCAGTTGACAGAGTTGAGAGATAGAGCAGAGATTAGAGGTAATTCAGAGTTTGCCTTGAATAGTGATGGTTTGATGACTTTCAGAGGCCGTATTTGTGTTCCTGTTGGCGATGATATTCGTAGAGATATTCTGTCAGAGGCTCATACCGCGCCATATTCGATTCATCCAGGCAGTACGAAGATGTATCAGGATCTTCGTCGACTCTACTGGTGGCCAGGTATGAAGAAGGATGTTGCCGTGTTCATTTCTCAGTGCCTTACTTGTCAGCAGGTGAAGATTGAGCACCAGAGACCTGCTGGGACATTGTTGTCGTTGCCGATTCCTCAGTGGAAGTGGGAGCATATTACGATGGATTTCGTGACTGGTCTTCCCAGAGTGCAGAGAGGTTTCAATTCTATTTGGGTTATCGTTGATAGATTGACTAAGTCAGCGCACTTTCTTCCAGTCAAGACGACGTATTCGATGAATCAGTATGCCGAGGACTACATAGCAGAGATTGTCAGACTTCATGGTGTCCCTGTGTCGATCGTGTCTGATCGTGACCCTAGATTTACTTCAGAGTTTTGGAAGAGTTTGCACAGAGCTATGGGTTCGCGGTTAGCGTTCAGTACAGCCTATCATCCTCAGAGCGATGGTCAGTCAGAGAGAGTCATTCAGATTCTTGAGGATATGCTCAGAGCTTGTACTATAGACTTTCCAGGTAGCTGGGATTCTTTGTTGCCTTTGGTTGAGTTCACTTATAATAATAGCTACCAGGCGACGATTGGCATGGCACCGTATGAGGCACTTTATGGCAGGAAGTGCAGATCTCCCTTGTATTGGGACGAGGTTGGTGAGAGGAAGATGTTGGGACCAGAGTTGGTCCAGCAGACTGCTGATGTTGTTGCTGTTATCAGAGAAAGGATGAAGACTGCCCAGTCCAGACAGAAGAGCTATGCAGATGTTCGTCGTAGGCCTTTGCAGTTTGAGGTTGGCGATCATGTATTTCTGAAGATAGCACCTCTCAAGGGTGTGATGAGATTTGGTAAGAAGGGCAAGTTGAGTCCTAGATTTATTGGTCCATTCGAGATTTTGGACAGAGTTGGTGACAGAGCCTACAGATTAGCCCTACCTCCAGATCTTGATAGAGTCCATAATGTTTTTCACGTTTCGATGCTCAGGAAGTATGTTGCAGATCCTTCCCATGTTCTTCGCCATGAGCCATTGGACTTGACGCCGAATTTGACGTATCAAGAGATTCCGATTCAGATTTTGGATCGCACAGTTAGAGTTCTGAGGAACAAAGAGATCGGCATTGTCAAAGTTCTTTGGAGGAACCATTTGATAGAGGAGGCTACGTGGGAACCAGAGGATGAGATAAGAGAGAAGTATCCTGAGTTGTTCGTGCCGTGACATCAATTTCGCGGACGAAATTCCCTTAAGGGGGGGAGATTGTAATAGCCGAGCCCAGTGTACGGTACGATTTAAGTTTCGTTTGTTATTTGGGATATTTGATTAGATGTTCAGAGTTGTATTTTTGGGCTATAGTATTGTTAGTTTTATTGTCTTGAGGTGTTAGTTGATGTTGGTTGTTCGTTTCAGCGTTTCGGTTCGATTTTAGTTGCATGGGAATAGTGCTTTGCCGTGAGCACACCGCACCCGCGGTGATGTAGCGACCGCCCCCGCGGTAGAGACCGCACCCGCGCTGCTTGCATCGCCGCACCCGCGCTGTTCGAGTTCCAGAATTTTTGAGAATGCCGTAACCATTGCGCACCCGCGGTCCTTGTGTTGGCGCACCCGCGGTGAAGGTATGGGCGAGTTATTTAGTCGATTTTGCAGTGGTTGGCTATCACTTTTCCTTTTTCTTTCCTTCTCATTCTCGACTTTTCTCTCCATTTTAGGGTTTTTCATCATTTCTTTCACTCCCTATCTTCGATTCAAGCGTTTGTTTGGAATTTCGACTTGAGTTCGACGTTCTCCTTGGTGCTAGGAAGCTTGGGTAAGCTTTTGGTGCGATTCTGTTAAGGTTGTAAATTAAGAGTTGTTTAGGTTGGTTGTTTATGTGGATTTATGGATTATTTAGCTTGTAATCTTGGATGTTTAGTTGATATTGGTGTTATTTGTGGATTATTTGTTGTAGGTGGTGATCAAGAGCTAAGTTGAGGTGTTGTTGTGGTTTGTAAGTGGAATTTCATTCCTTTTTGCTCACATGATTATATATGTATGTGTTTCAAAGAGTTTATTGTGTTATTCCCTTCCATTTGATCCATAGTATGTATTGTTATATGTATTGGAGGCATTGTATGTCTCATTATTGATTAAAGGGAATACAAAGAGATATATAGAGTTCAAAGTGATTGTTAAAACCAGAGAAGAGTTTAAATGTTTTCGGATTGATAAATACATAGTCAGAGATTGCATGCAATATTAGATGATCATCGCCTATAGGCTTATATCCCTCAGAGTTATCGGTTTATATCGATTTGGGATACGAGCAACCCAGAGCAGAGATACTATTGATATCAATCCCCAGAGCAAAAGAGAAATACCATCATATTTTATGCTATTGCTATGTTATTGATATTCAGAGTTTACAGTTCAGAGTTGATGGTATTTATGATTTCAAAGAGATGTTTTACAGAGTTATTGTTCATTGTTATATAAGAGTTCCACTTGCTGAGATTTATTCTCATTTCAGTTATTTTCATGTGATGCAGATCAGAGTGGTGCCCCGGGACGTTGACTGTGGATTGGGGGTCATATGCATACACCGTTGGAAGGAGGATTTTGGCATGATCATAGGAATGATGTTTTGTTTTTGTTATGTCATTTAAATGATCATGTATTTATTTTGTAAAGATATTTAAAGAAATGTATTTTGAAACTCCTTCCGTATATTTTGAAAAGAGAAAATTTTATTTCCGCTGCGTATTTATTTTAAAAGAGGATCGGGGTGTCACATACGCAGTTTCCTTGGTTTGGCGGGTTATTATCGTCGTTTCATTTCAGATTTTTCCAAGATTGCCCTGCCATTGTCCAATCTGACGAGGAAGACTGTGAAGTTCGAGTGGTCTATCGAATGCCAGAGTGCATTCCAAGAGCTGAAGGATAGATTGACGACAGCTCCTATTCTTTCATTGCCGAGTGGTTCTGAGGATTTCGTTGTCTGTACCGATGCGTCGAAGAGAGGCCTTGGTGCAGTGCTGATGCAGCGAGGTAAGGTTATTGCCTATGCTTCTCGCCAGTTGAAGGATTATGAGAAGAATTATCCGACGCACGATTTGGAACTAGCAGCTGTGGTTTTCGCCCTGAAGATTTGGAGACATTATCTGTATGGCGAAAAGTGTGAGATCTTCACAGACCACAAGAGCTTGAAGTATCTGTTTTCTCAGAAAGAGCTCAACATGCGATAGAGGAGGTGGTTAGAGCTTGTCAAGGACTATGATGTGACTATCAGTTACCACCCAGGGAAGGCGAATGTTGTAGCAGATGCGTTGAGTCGGAAGTCGAGTGCTTCTCTGAGTTCTTTGATTCAGAGGCCATTGTTGATGGATTTGCATCGAGAGGAGATTGATCTGGTTATTCCAGGTACCATTGCTCGTCTTTCAGCGTTGGTTATTCGATCTACTTTGACGGACAGGATCCGTAGAGAGCAGTCGACTGATGTTCAGTTGACAGAGTTGAGAGCTAGAGCTGAGGTTAGAGGGAATTCAGAGTTTGGTCTGAATGGTGATGGATTGGTGACTTTCAGAGACCGTATTTGTCTTCCTATTGGCGACGATATTCGTAGAGATGTCTTGACAGAGGCTCATACCGCACCTTATTCGATTCATCCAGGCAGTACGAAGATGTATCAGGATCTTCGTCGACTCTATTGGTGGCCAGGTATGAAGAAAGATGTTGCTTTGTTCATTTCTCAGTGCCTTACTTGTCAGCAGGTGAAGATTGAGCATCAGAGACCTGCTGGAACATTGCTATCTTTGCCGATTCCTCAGTGGAAGTGGGAGCATATCACTATGGATTTCGTGACTGGTCTGCCCAGAGTTCAGAGGGGTTATAATTCCATTTGGGTCATCGTTGATCGATTGACCAAGTCAGCGCACTTTCTTCCAGTCAAGACGACGTACTCCATGAATCAGTATGCCGAGGATTACATCGCAGAGATTGTTAGACTTCATGGTGTGCCCGTGTCGATTGTGTCTGATCGTGACCCCAGGTTTACCTCCGAGTTTTGGAAGAGTCTTCATAGAGCTATGGGTTCGCGGTTAGCTTTCAGTACAGCTTATCATCCTTAGAGCGACGGTCAGTCAGAGAGAGTCATTCAGATTCTTGAGGATATGCTCAGAGCTTGTACTATTGACTATTCTGGTAGCTGAGATTCTAAATTGCCACTTGTGGAGTTCACGTACAACAATAGCTACCAGGCGTCGATTGGGATGGCACCGTATGAGGCACTTTATGGCAGGAAGTGCAGATCCCCTTTGTTTTGGGATGAGGTTGGTGAGAGGAAGATGTTGGGTCCTGAGTTGGTCCAGCAGACTGCCGATGTTGTTGCAGTGATCAGAGAGAGGATGAAGACTGCTCAGTCCAGGCAGAAGAGCTATGCAGATGTTCGTCGTAGACCTTTGCAGTTCGAGGTTGGCGATCATGTATTTCTGAAGATAGCACCTCTCAAGGGTGTGATGAGATTTGGCAAGAAAGGTAAACTGAGTCCGAGGCTTATTGGCCCTTTTGAGATCTTGGACAGAGTTGGTGACAGAGCCTACAGATTAGCCCTACCGCCCGATCTTGATAGAGTCCATAATGTGTTTCACGTATCGATGCTCAGGAAGTATATTGCAGATCCTTCCCATGTTCTTCACCACGAGCCATTGGACTTGACGCCGAATTTGACGTACCAAGAGATTCCGATTCAGATTTTGGATCGCACAGTTAGAGTATTGAGGAACAAAGAGATCGGCATCGTTAAAGTCCTTTGGAGGAACCATTTGATCGAGGAGGCTACGTGGGAACCAGAGACTGAGATGAGAGAGAAGTATCCTGAGTTGTTCGTGCAGTGACGTCAATTTCGCGAACGAAATTCCTCTAAGGAGGGGAGATTGTAATAGCCGAGCCCGGTGTACGGTACGGTTTAAGCTTTACTTGTTATTTGGGTTTTATTGATTAGACGATTGGTTGTGTTTTGGGCTATAGTATTATTGGTTATTGTTTTGTTGAGGTATTAGTTGGTGTTGATTGTTCGTTTCAGCGTTTCGGATCGAGTTTAGTTGATTTATTACTGTTCATTGCCGTGAGTAGAGTGCACCCGCGCTCTTAGAGGAGTGCCCCCGCGGTGTACTATTCATCATTTTGGATTTGGAGGGCCGTGGCATCACCGCACCCGCGGCAGTGCAAGGACTGCACCCGCGGTGTGCACCGCACCCGCGGTAATTGTAGCACCGCACCCGCGGTGATCGTGCATGGGATTTATTTTGGATGCCGTGAGCTTAGCGCACATGCGGTGCTTGTGTGACCGCACCCGCGGTGTAAGTATGGGCGAGTTTTTAAGTCACTTTTTGGGAGTTGTTGGCCATACCTACCTTATCTTCTTCCTTCCATTTTCGATATTCTCTCATTTCTCAAGGGTTTTCATCCATTTCAATTGCTTCCTACCTTTGATTCTTGGCTTTGTTTCAATTTCCGACTTGAGATCGACGTTCTCCGTGGTATAAGGAAGCTTAGGTAAGTTTTTGGTGCGATTCTATCATAGTTTTTGGAGATGAGTTGCTTTAGGTTGATGTTTTGGTTGGTTTAATGGATTATTTAACTTGTATTTGTGGATATAGAGTTGATATTGGTGTTGTTTTTGGATTATTGTTGTAGGTGGTATACCAAGAGCTAAGTTTGAGGTGTTCTATTGGTTTGTAAGTGGAATTTCATCCTTTTTGCTCACATGATATTATATGTATTGTGTTTTAAAGGTTTCAAAGTGTTATTCCCTTCCATTGATCCATTGTTATGTATTGATTATCTATTGGAGGCATTGTATGTCTCACTATTGTTAAAAAGGGAATACAAAAGAAAATATAGAGATTGCGAAACGACGGCTTTAAATGCTATTCAGAGTTCAAATGTTTTATTGGATTGATTGAATCATAGTCAGAGCATTGCATGCAATTAGTTGATCAACGCCCATAGGCTTTTATCCCTCACAGTTATCGATTTATATCGATGGGATATTTGCACCCACAGTCATAGATACTATTGATATCAATCCAACCAGAGAAAAGAGAAAATACCATCGTATTGCTATCTATTGATATGATATTGCTACAGTTATTGCTACAGTATTCATGTTTCAGAGTTGATGGTATTTATGATTTCAAAGTCATGATTTACAGAGTATATTGTATCATTGCTATGTTAGAGTTCCACTTGCTGAGATTTATTCTCATTTCAGTTATTTTCATGTGATTCAGATCAGAGTGGAGGCCCGGGACGTTGACTGTGGATAAGGGGTCATATGCATGCACCGTTGGAAGGAAGATTATTTTGTATCATTTTGGGACATGATCATAAGAATGATTCCTTTGTATTTTGTATATCATTTGAATGATCATGTGATTATTTTGTAAACATTTTTATGAAATGTATTTTGAAACTCCTTCCATATTTTAAAGAAAAAAATTTTAATTTCCGCTGTGTATTTTATCGTTACGGGTCAGGGTGTCACACAAACGGATGGACAAACTGAAGTTGTAAATAGAACTTTGGAAACACTTTTGCGTGCTATTCTTAAAAGAACTTGGATTGACATTTCTATGGACTTTATTTTGGGGTTGCATAGGACTAAGAAGGGGAGGGATTCTATTTATGGATTACTTTATGGGCTAAACTTTACACAATAAAGTTGTAATCTACTACTTGTCATCCTCAAACGGATGGACAAACTGAAGTTGTAAATAGAACTTTGGGAACACTTTTGCGTGCTATTCTTAAAAGAACTTGGATTGACATTTGTGGAGACCCGGGCTCTAATTCTTTTCTTTGGGATTAAATGGATCATTAACGTAAAAAGTGGGTCAAATTTTTGCTTTTAAACATTCACTCTAATGCATATAAACAAGCATCATATTTTTATTTAATTACAACATGAACACATAATATACATATCCTGTCTGGTACGTACTCAACAATCCAGTGTTCAACTACAGTACATAACAAAGTACAACTACTAGCCATCTGCTATGCCCGTGATCACCACGCTATGTCCGTCTCTCATCCTCTGCGTGACCCAGATCCTGCCCCACCTGTTGTTATGCACACATACAGACATAACAACAGCCGGAAAACCGGTGAGAACAAATCCCAGTATAAACATGTATAGATGCATATAATCAATTAAACATGAAACATGCTATCATGAATGACATCATATGTACATGCAATGCAATGCGAATCAAACCATGTCTGGACTCGACTCGACTAGAACTCTAGGGATCCCGGGTGAACAAGACGTCACTACCTACCCTCCAATCGGGGTAATGTACGTCTCATTCCTAGACTTCGGTCTGAGCTGTATCAACGGCAGCAATAAGAGTAATGCCTACTCCTATTCTGAGATACACCGAAACGTCTAGCTGACAATACCTGTCAAAGACTCTCCTATCTCATATGCAATGAATATCAATATGTAAACAACGTATAATCACATTCATATCTGAATATCATACTGATCATACATGCTTGAATACAATTCTGAAATCAAAGCATAAACATGTTAAAAGAATGAATATAATGCTATACACAATTCATAACATGTTACCACATATCTAATAATACTCGTATGTGATTTTGGTTGGGAAACTCAAATAATATCTTATTTGAGTTACATCTCCCCAAACAAAACATGACTTATACCTTTCGTTGCACAATTGATGTCGCTGTCACCAATACGAATCTGAAATGGAAATATCGATACACAATTTAGCAATTACTAATCCAAATCAGCACCTATCTATATATTAAACATTCTATATCAATTCCCCCAATGTCTAACTGATAATGGTATAAATCTGGTACCAACACCCAGTCAATTCAACTCTACAATTCATAACAATTCGATACGGTGTCCGTTCTTAAATCCGTTTGGAATTATACGATGTCTAATATGTCAGAAACAACATATATGAATCATATCTGATTCCTGCAATATCATAATTTCAAGACATGCCAAAACATCGTAAAACTTACGTCCACGCGTAGCCTACAACGATAGGAACACGGTACCGAAGTCGGATTTCAAATCTGGCGGACGGATTGAAAACTACAAGCGTAAGAATTTCCAAAAGCTCTCCGTAGCTTTTCAAATCTGATTCTTATCAGATTTTTGAGGCAATTAACGTTTATATATTTCCCCTTGCATGCCAATGAAACGTGGCTTCCTTTGGCCAATCTTGCTGGCGCTCGGGCGGTAAGAAAGTACCGCTCGAGCGCGGCACTTTCTGTCCTAGCATTTCCGTAATGCTCTTTGGCGCTCGGGCGGTCACAATCTACCGCCCGGGCGCGGAAAGTTCTGCCCACCATGTGAGTTTCTGGCGCTCGGGCGGTCATAAATTACCGCCCGGGCGCCACACCTTCTGCCCGAACATCTTCCTATTGAGTATTGGCGCTCGGGCGGTCACTTTCTACCGCTCGGGCGCCACTAGTTCTGCCCGGTATTGGTGAAATTTATATTCTTTGTCCAATCTAGTCTCGTAATGGCCCGTTTACAATTATATCTATTTACTTCACAAATCTTATAGCAAATTACGATAATCAAATTCTCGGGCATTACATTTCTCCCCCTCTTAGATAAGAGTTCGTCCTCGAACTCACGCATCATTCTATCAATGTAAGCATCAAAGTAATGACATCAAAGCTAGATTAATACTTACATCATCAGAATAATTCGGGGTGTTTCTGTCGCATACTTGCTTCTGTCTCCCATGTCGCTTCTTCGATGCCATGACGACTCCACTGAACTTTCACAAGTGGAATATTCTTCGTTCTGAGTTGCTTGTTTTTCCGATCAAGAATCTGTATCGGTTGTTCCACATAGCTCAACGTCTGATCAAGTTCAGCTTCGTCAGGTTGAATGACATGAGAAATATCTGGCATATATTTCCGCAACATTGATACATGAAACACGTCATGTATTCCGGATAGAGAAGGAGGAAGTGCAAGTCGATAAGCTCGATCGCCAATCTTCTCAAGAATCTCGTAAGGACCAATGTATCGAGGAGATAGTTTCCCGCGTTTGCCAAATCTTACAACGCCTCTGAATGGAGAAATCTTTAAGAATACTCTATCTCCTGCCTCGAATACTAACGGTCTACGTCTGATATTGGCGTATTTAGCTTGTCTATCTTGTGCCGTCTTCATTCTCTTCTGAATGACTTTCACCTTCTCAGTCATGTCACGAATCATATCTGGCCCAAGTTCTGGTACCTCTGACACGTCATCCCAGTATAGCGGAGATCTGCACTTCTTGCCATATAAAGCTTCAAACGGTGCCATCTCAATACTCGTTTGATAGCTATTATTGTAGGAGAATTCACAGAGAGGTAGGGAATCTTGCCAACTAGTACCAAAGTCTAGTACTACGGCTCTCAACATATCCTCTAGTGTCTGGATAGTCCGCTCTGACTGTCCGTCGGTCTGAGGATGGTAAGCAGTACTCAGGTGTAATGTAGTACCCAAAGCCTGCTGCAAACTATGCCAGAAGTGCGAAGTGAATCGTGGATCACGATCTGAAACGATAGACTTCGGCACTCCATGTAATCTGACTACCTCTCGAACATATAACTCCGCCATCTGATCATGCCGATAAGTCATTCTATACGGAATGAAACAAGCTGATTTGGTCAATCTGTCAATAATGACCCAAATCGAATCATAGCCACGGGAAGATCGGGGTAACTTCGTCACAAAGTCCATAGAAATGTGGTCCCATTTCCATTCAGGAATAGACAAACTCTGAAGTAACCCTCCGGGTTTCTTCCTCTCGGCCTTCACTTGTTGGCAATTCAAGCATTTAGATACAAATTCCGCAATGTCTGACTTCATTTGCTTCCACCAGAACTGTGTCTTCAGATCATTGTACATCTTTCGGCCACCAGGATGAATACTAAACCGACTACAATGTGCTTCAGACATAATCTGATGTCTCAAATCTGAAACATCCGGCACAACTAGACGGTTATTTACGTATAATACATCCTCACGCACCCGATATTCTGATACGTGTCCTGTTCTGACCATCTGAATCGATCTTTGTACATTTTGATCTGTTCTTTGTGCTTCTTTTATTCTTCTGATCAAGTTTGGCTCGACTTGAATAGTAGCAAGTCGTAGTGGCTTCCTATCTGTGTCAAAGTCTAATCCAGAAAAACAGCAATTTTCAACGAGTTTCGTAACACCTATCGTCGATAAGGATATGGCACATAATTTTCGACTCAAGGCATCAGCTGCTGCATTCGACTTTCCTGGATAATATTTGATTTCACAATCAAAATCTTTTAACAGATCAAGCCATCTACGCTGTCGCATATTCAATTCTGACTGAGAAAACAAATACTTTAAACTTTTATGGTCTGAAAAGATCTCGAATTTCTCGCCATAAAGATAATGGCGCCAGATCTTCAGTGCAAATACAATAGCCGCCAATTCAAGATCATGAATGGGGTAGCGCGTCTCGTGAGTCTTCAATTGTCTCGAGGCATATGCAACTACATGCCCTCGCTGCATAAGAATACATCCCAAACCTCTGTGAGAGGCATCACAATATACAACGAAATTACCCGTACCTGAAGGAATCATCAGGACAGGTGCGCTGGTCAGCCTCTTCTTCAATTCCAAAAAGCTAGACTCACATTCCTCAGACCATAAGAATGGTGCATTCTTCTGTGTCAATTGCGTAATTGGCTTCGCAATACGAGAGAAATCTTGGATGAATCGTCTATAGTATCCCGCGAGACCCATGAAACTGCGTATTTCAGGTACAGAAGTCGGTCTCGGCCAACTAATCACAGCTTCCACTTTACTCGGATCTACGGAGATACCATCCCCCGATATGATATGTCCCAAAAAGACAACTCGGTTCAACCAAAATTCGCATTTTGACAATTTGGCATACAATCTCTCATTTCTTAGTGTTTGCAACACAATTCTGAGATGTTCTGCATGCTCATTCCTGTTCTTAGAATACACCAGAATATCATCGATAAAGACAATAACAAAATCATCCAAATACCTCTGAAAGATTTGATTCATCAAGCCCATGAATACTGCCGGAGCATTTGTCAAACCAAAAGGCATAACAATGAATTCGTAATGCCCATACCTGGTTCGAAATGCTGTCTTCGGTATGTCTATACCTCGAACTCTGAGCTGATGATACCCAGAACGCAAATCAATCTTCGAATAGACAGAAGATCCTTGCAACTGATCAAACAGATCATCAATCCTAGGCAAAGGATATTTATTCTTGATCGTTGCCTTATTTAGTTGCCTGTAATCGATACACAACCGCATCGATCCGTCTTTCTTTCGCACAAATAACACTGGAGCGCCCCAAGGAGATACACTAGGCCTGATATATCCCTTGGCTAGAAGATCTTCTAACTGTGCTTTCAGTTCTTTAAGTTCGATGGGTGCCATCCTATATGGAGCTCTCGAAATAGGAGTGGTACCTGGCGTAAGTTCAATGCTGAAGTCTACCTCACGAACCGGAGGTAATCCTGGGATCTCATCTGGAAAAATATCTGGAAATTCCCGCACCACTGGTATATCTGCCAACGCCGGGCTCGACTTCTGCATATCTACAGCATAAACAAAGAAACCATCCGCTCCTTTCTGTAACAATCTGTTCATAGTAAGAGCCGAAATCAAGGGAATCCGAGATCTGGAACCCTTCCCGTAGAATTTCCACTCGTCTGTCATTTCGGGTCTGAATCTGACAATCTTGTGAAAACAATCCACGGTGGCTCGATACTTTGTTAGCATGTCAATCCCGACTATACAATCAAAATCATCTAACCCGAGTACTATGCAATCTAGATCAATTTCATGACCCTCAAATCGTAAGATGCAATGTCTAACCGTGGTCACAGCTATCAAACCACTTCCCATCGGAGAAGTAATAGACACGACATCTAATAAAGACTCAACAGGCAGAGAATGCGATAATGCAAATCGTTCTGATATGAATGTATGCGATGCACCCGTATCTATCAATATATAAGCAGGGTAACCACAAAGGGAACAGTTACCTGCTATGACATCATCTGGGGCATCCTGTGCTTGCTCTTCAGTCAAGGCAAACACTTGAGCCTGTTGTCTCTGAGGCTGACTTCCTGGCTGGCCACCTCTGGCTCGAGGCTGGGTCTGTGCTGGTGGCGGCTGAAATGAGTGAACAGATGAAGCTTGCCTCTCAGGCTGAGTCACGGAAGCAGACGACCCTGCAGCCTGAAATCTCGATGCACCACCTCTCTGAGGACATACCTTGGCATAATGCCCCGCTTGCTTGCATATGTTACACTTGCCCACTACACCTTGACATTGTTCTGTGGCATGCTTACCTCCACAAGTATTGCAATATCCACTTGCCACCTCAAGACTCTGGCCAAAACCTCTCTGTCTTGACCCGCTGGAGCTCGAAGAACTGCTCCCTGCCCTCTTAAACTGTTTGCCCTTCGCTTTCAACTGATCCTTGCGTCCGCTGCTGCTACCACCACTTTCGAAACGAGGAGGAGGAACTTGAGATGGAGGTAGTGGAGGTCTCGGACTCGGAGCCACATACGGAACACTCCGTTGTCTCAGCAATCCTGCTTCTGCTCCTTTGGCACGATTCAATGCATCCGAGAAGTTATCAGGTCTCCCAGTATTGACCAACGTAAAGATATCTGGATTCAGGCCATTTATAAACTGATCCGCCATGGCCTCATCATTACCTGAAACGTGAGGTGCAAAGCGAAGCAAAGAGGAAAATTTAGCAACGTACTCTTCGATGTTCAGTTGCCCTTGCTTCAGGTTTGCAAATTCAGCGCCTTTATCTTTACGGTAGGATACAGGGAAGAATCGCTGATAGAACTCAGTCTTGAACACCTTCCAAGTAATCTCGGTACCCCGCTGCTCTAAAGCTCTCCTAATGTTCAACCACCAATGTTTAGCAATGTCTTGCAGTTGATGGCCAATGAGTTTCACTCGCTTCTCGTCACTATACCCTAGAGACTCGAATAACATCTCGATATCCTCCAACCAGCTTTCACATTCAATAGCATTTTCTGTACCCTTGAGGGTCGGTGGTCGAAATGACTGGAATCGCTTCAGCAACGTCTCCATAGGGGTCGCCGTAACATCCATATTATCTCCGGATGTGCTCCCCTGTTCTGGAGCTGCTGGTCGTACTGGCACAACTGCTCTTCTAGGAGGCATGTATCTAATAACCCAACTGATTAGAATACAAGATATATAACTGTCTCAGCCCTCCTCTAGTCAGTTACCTCTGACCTCGAATCGGTTCTGATTCAGTTTACTACACGCTGTAATCAATCAGATAATAAACAACATGTAATAAAGAAAGCAATAAACATGCTAGCACAGCATAAGCAAGGAAGATGACTCGATCTACCCCGCTCATTCTACTCTATCTCACTCTACAGAACCTATGGCTCTGATACCACCTGTTGTGGAGACCCGGGCTCTAATTCTTTTCTTTGGGATTAAATGGATCATTAACGTAAAAAGTGGGTCAAATTTTTGCTTTTAAACATTCACTCTAATGCATATAAACAAGCATCATATTTTTATTTAATTACAACATGAACACATAATATACATATCCTGTCTGGTACGTACTCAACAATCCAGTGTTCAACTACAGTACATAACAAAGTACAACTACTAGCCATCTGCTATGCCCGTGATCACCACGCTATGTCCGTCTCTCATCCTCTGCGTGACCCAGATCCTGCCCCACCTGTTGTTATGCACACATACAGACATAACAACAGCCGGAAAACCGGTGAGAACAAATCCCAGTATAAACATGTATAGATGCATATAATCAATTAAACATGAAACATGCTATCATGAATGACATCATATGTACATGCAATGCAATGCGAATCAAACCATGTCTGGACTCGACTCGACTAGAACTCTAGGGATCCCGGGTGAACAAGACGTCACTACCTACCCTCCAATCGGGGTAATGTACGTCTCATTCCTAGACTTCGGTCTGAGCTGTATCAACGGCAGCAATAAGAGTAATGCCTACTCCTATTCTGAGATACACCGAAACGTCTAGCTGACAATACCTGTCAAAGACTCTCCTATCTCATATGCAATGAATATCAATATGTAAACAACGTATAATCACATTCATATCTGAATATCATACTGATCATACATGCTTGAATACAATTCTGAAATCAAAGCATAAACATGTTAAAAGAATGAATATAATGCTATACACAATTCATAACATGTTACCACATATCTAATAATACTCGTATGTGATTTTGGTTGGGAAACTCAAATAATATCTTATTTGAGTTACATCTCCCCAAACAAAACATGACTTATACCTTTCGTTGCACAATTGATGTCGCTGTCACCAATACGAATCTGAAATGGAAATATCGATACACAATTTAGCAATTACTAATCCAAATCAGCACCTATCTATATATTAAACATTCTATATCAATTCCCCCAATGTCTAACTGATAATGGTATAAATCTGGTACCAACACCCAGTCAATTCAACTCTACAATTCATAACAATTCGATACGGTGTCCGTTCTTAAATCCGTTTGGAATTATACGATGTCTAATATGTCAGAAACAACATATATGAATCATATCTGATTCCTGCAATATCATAATTTCAAGACATGCCAAAACATCGTAAAACTTACGTCCACGCGTAGCCTACAACGATAGGAACACGGTACCGAAGTCGGATTTCAAATCTGGCGGACGGATTGAAAACTACAAGCGTAAGAATTTCCAAAAGCTCTCCGTAGCTTTTCAAATCTGATTCTTATCAGATTTTTGAGGCAATTAACGTTTATATATTTCCCCTTGCATGCCAATGAAACGTGGCTTCCTTTGGCCAATCTTGCTGGCGCTCGGGCGGTAAGAAAGTACCGCTCGAGCGCGGCACTTTCTGTCCTAGCATTTCCGTAATGCTCTTTGGCGCTCGGGCGGTCACAATCTACCGCCCGGGCGCGGAAAGTTCTGCCCACCATGTGAGTTTCTGGCGCTCGGGCGGTCATAAATTACCGCCCGGGCGCCACACCTTCTGCCCGAACATCTTCCTATTGAGCATTGGCGCTCGGGCGGTCACTTTCTACCGCTCGGGCGCCACTAGTTCTGCCCGGTATTGGTGAAATTTATATTCTTTGTCCAATCTAGTCTCGTAATGGCCCGTTTACAATTATATCTATTTACTTCACAAATCTTATAGCAAATTACGATAATCAAATTCTCGGGCATTACAACATTTCTATGGACTTTATTTTGGGGTTGCCTAGGACTAAGAAGGGGAGGGATTCTATTTATGGATTACTTTATGGGCTAAACTTTTCACAATAAAGTTGTAATCTACTACTTGTCATCCTCAAACGGATGGACAAACTGAAGTTGTAAATAGAACTTTGGGTACACTTTTGCGTGCTATTCTTAAAAGAACTTGGAATGACATTTCTATGGACTTTATTTTGGGGTTGCCTAGGACTAAGAAGGGGAGGGATTATATTTTTGGATTACTTTATGGGCTAAACTTTGCTCAATATTGTTGTAATCTACTACTTGTCATCCTCAAACGGATGGACAAACTGTAGTTGTAAATAGAACTTTGGGTACACTTTTGCGTGCTATTCTTTAAAAGAACTTGGATTGACATTTCTATGGACTTTATTTTGGGGTTGCCTAGGACTAAGAAGGGGAGGGATTCTATTTTTGGATTACTTTATGGGCTAAACTTTGCTAACTGAAGTTGTAAATAGAACTTTGGGCTAAACTTTGCACAATATTGTTGTAATCTACTACTTGTCATCCTCAAACGGATGGACAAACTGAAGTTGTCAATAGAACTTTGGGTACATTTTTGTGTGCTATTCTTAAAAAGAACTTGGATTGACATTTCTATGGACTTTATTTTGGGGTTGCCTAGGACTAAGAAGGGGAGGGATTCTATTTTTGGATTACTTTATGGGCTAAACTTTGCTCAATATTGTTGTAATCTACTACTTGTCATTCTCAAACGGATGGACAAACTGAGGTTGTAAATAGAACTTTGGGTACACTTTTGCGTGCTATTCTTAAAAGAACTTGGAATGACATTTCTATGGACTTTATTTTGGGGTTGCCTAGGAATAAGAAGGGGAGGGATTATATTTTTGGATTACTTTATGGGCTAAACTTTACTCAATATTGTTGTAATCTACTACTTGTCATCCTCAAACGGATGGACAAACTGAAGTTGTAAATAAAACTTTGGGTACACTTTTGCGTGCTATTCTTTAAAAGAACTTGGATTGACATTTCTATGGACTTTATTTGGGGGTTGCCTAGGTCTAAGAAGGGGAGAGTTTCTATTTTTGGATTACTTTATGGGCTGAACTTTGCTAACTGAAGTTGTAAATAGAACTTTGGGCTAAACTTTACACAATATTGTTGTAATCTTCTACTTGTCATCCTCAAACGGATGGACCAACTGAAGTTGTAAATAGAACTTTGGGTACACTTTTGCGTGCTATTCTTAAAAAGAACTTGGATTGACATTTTTATGGACTTTATTTTGGGGTTGCCTTGGACTAAGAAGGGGAGGGATTCTATTTATGGATTACTTTATGGGCTAAACTTTGCACAATAAAGTTGTAATCTACTACTTGTCATCCTCAAACGGATGGACAAACTGAAGTTGTAAATAGAACTTTGGGAACACTTTTGCGTGCTATTCTTAAAAAGAACTTGGATTGACATTTCTATGGACTTTATTTTGGGGTTGCCTAGGACTAAGAAGGGGAGGGATTCTATTTATGGATTACTTTATGGGCTAAACTTTGCACAATAAAGTTGTAATCTACTACTTGTCATCCTCAAACGGATAGACAAACTGAAGTTGTAAATAGAACTTTGGGTACACTTTTGCGTGCTATTCTTTAAAAGAACTTGGATTGACATTTCTATGGACTTTATTTTGGGGTTGCCTAAGACTAAGAAGGGGAGGGATTCTATTTTTGGATTACTTTATGGGCTAAACTTTGCTAACTGAAGTTGTAAATAGAACTTTGGGATAAACTTTGCTCAATATTGTTGTAATCTACTACTTGTCATCCTCAAAAAGATGGACAAACTGAAGTTGTCAATAGAACTTTGGGAACACTTTTGCGTGCTATTCTTAAAAAGAACTTGGATTGACATTTCTATGGACTTTATTTTGGGGTTGCCTAGGACTAAGAAGGGGAGGGATTCTATTTTTGGATTACTTTATGGGCTAAACTTTGCTCAATATTGTTGTAATCTACTACTTGTCATCCTCAAACGGATGGACAAACTGAAGTTGTAAATAGAACTTTGGGTACACTTTTGCGTGATATTCTTAAAAGAACTTGGAATGACATTTCTATGGACTTTATTTTGGGGTTGCCTAGGACTAAGAAGGGGAGGGATTATATTTTTGGATTACTTTATGGGCTAAACTTTGCTAACTGAAGTTGTAAATAGAACTTTGGGCTAAACTTTGCACAATATTGTTGTAATCTTCTACTTGTCATCCTCAAACGGATGGACAAACTGAAGTTGTAAATAGAACTTTGGGTACACTTTTGCGTGCTATTCTTAAAAAGAACTTGGATTGACATTTCTATGGACTTTATTTTGGGGTTGCCTTGGACTAAGAAGGGGAGGTATTCTATTTATGGATTACTTTATGGGCTAAACTTTGCACAATAAAGTTATAATCTACTACTTGTCATCCTCAAACGGATGGACAAACTGAAGTTGTAAATAGAACTTTGGGAACACTTTTGCGTGCTATTCTTAAAAAGAACTTGGATTGGCATTTCTATGGACTTTATTTTGGGGTTGCCTAGGACTAAGAAGGGGAGGGATTCTATTTATGGATTACTTTATGGGCTAAACTTTGCACAATAAAGTTGTAATCTACTACTTGTCATCCTCAAACGGATAGACAAACTGAAGTTGTAAATAGAACTTTGGGTACACTTTTGCGTGCTATTCTTTAAAAGAACTTGGATTGACATTTCTATGGACTTTATTTTGGGGTTGCCTAAGACTAAGAAGGGGAGAAATTCTATTTTTGGATTACTTTATGGGCTAAACTTTGCTAACTGAAGTTGTAAACAGAACTTTGGGATAAACTTTGCTCAATATTGTTGTAATCTACTACTTGTCATCCTCAAAAAGATGGACAAACTGAAGTTGTCAATAGAACTTTGGGAACACTTTTGCGTGCTATTCTTAAAAAGAACTTGGATTGACATTTCTATGGACTTTATTTTGGGGTTGCCTAGGACTAAGAAGGGGAGGGATTCTATTTTTGGATTACTTTATGGGCTAAACTTTGCTCAATATTGTTGTAATCTACTACTTGTCATCCTCAAACGGATGGACAAACTGAAGTTGTAAATAGAACTTTGGGTACACTTTTGCGTGATATTCTTAAAAGAACTTGGAATGACATTTGTATGGACTTTATTTTGGGGTTGCCTAGGACTAAGAAGGGGAGGGATTATATTTTTGGATTACTTTAAGGGCTAAACTTTGCTAACTGAAGTTGTAAATAGAACTTTGGGCTAAACTTTGCACAATATTGTTGTAATCTTCTACTTGTCATCCTCAAACGGATGGACAAACTGAAGTTGTAAATAGAACTTTGGGTACACTTTTGCGTGCTATTCTTAAAAAGAACTTGGATTGACATTTCTATGGACTTTATTTTGGGGTTGCCTTGGACTAAGAAGGGGAGGTATTCTATTTATGGATTACTTTATGGGCTAAACTTTGCACAATAAAGTTATAATCTACTACTTGTCATCCTCAAACGGATGGACAAACTGAAGTTGTAAATAGAACTTTGGGAACACTTTTGCGTGCTATTCTTAAAAAGAACTTGGATTGGCATTTCTATGGACTTTATTTTGGGGTTGCCTAGGACTAAGAAGGGGAGGGATTCTTAAAAGAACTTGGATTGACATTTCTATGGACTTTATTTTGGGGTTGCCTAGGACTAAGAAGGGGAGGGATTCTATTTTTGGATTATTTTATGGGCTAAACTTTGCTCAATATTGTTGTAATCTACTACTTGTCATCCTCAAACGGATGGACAAACTGAAGTTGTAAATAGAACTTTGGGTACACTTTTGCGTGCTATTCTTTAAAATAACTTGGATTGACATTTCTATGGACTTTATTTTGGGGTTGCCTAAGACTAAGAAGGGGAGGGATTCTATTTTTGGATTACTTTATGGGCTAAACTTTGCTCAATATTGTTGTAATCTACTACTTGTCATCCTCAAACGGATGGACAAACTGAAGTTGTAAATAGAACTTTGGGTACACTTTTGCGTGCTATTCTTTAAAAGAACTTGGATTGACATTTCTATGGACTTTATTTTGGGGTTGCCTAGGTCTAAGAAGGGGAGGGATTCTATTTTTGGATTACTTTATGGGCTAAACTTTGCTAACTTAAGTTGTAAATAGAACTTTGGGCTAAACTTTGCACAATAAAGTTGTAATCTACTACTTGTCATCCTCAAACGGATGGACAAACTGAAGTTGTAAATAGAACTTTGGGAACACTTTTGCGTGCTATTCTTAAAAGAACTTGGATTGACATTTCTATGGACTTTATTTTGGGGTTGCCTAGGACTAAGAAGGGGAGGGATTCTATTTATGGATTACTTTATGGGCTAAACTTTGCACAATAAAGTTGTAATCTACTACTTGTCATCCTTAAACGGATGGACAAACTGAAGTTGTAAATAGAACTTTGGGAACACTTTTGCGTGCTATTCTTAAAAAGAAGTTGGATTCACATTTCTATGGATTTTATTTTGGGGTTGCCTAGGACTAAGAAGGGGAGGGATTCTTAAAAGAACTTGGATTGACATTTCTATGGACTTTATTTTGGGGTTGCCTAGGTCTAAGAAGGGGAGAGTTTCTATTTTTGGATTACTTTATGGGCTGAACTTTGCTAACTGAAGTTGTAAATAGAACTTTGGGCTAAACTTTACACAATATTGTTGTAATCTTCTACTTGTCATCCTCAAACGGATGGACAAACTGAAGTTGTAAATAGAACTTTGGGTACACTTTTGCGTGCTATTCTTAAAAAGAACTTGGATTGACATTTCTATGGACTTTATTTTGGGGTTGCCTTGGACTAAGAAGGGGAGGGATTCTATTTATGGATTACTTTATGGGCTAAACTTTGCACAATAAAGTTGTAATCTACTACTTGTCATCCTCAAACGGATGGACAAACTGAAGTTGTAAATAGAACTTTGGGAACACTTTTGCGTGCTATTCTTAAAAAGAACTTGGATTGACATTTCTATGGACTTTATTTTGGGGTTGCCTAGGACTAAGAAGGGGAGGGATTCTATTTATGGATTACTTTATGGGCTAAACTTTGCACAATAAAGTTGTAATCTACTACTTGTCATCCTCAAACGGATGGACAAACTGAAGTTGTAAATAGAACTTTGGGTACACTTTTGCGTGCTATTCTTAAAAGAACTTAGATTGACATTTCTATGGACTTTATTTTAGGGTTGCCTAGGACTAAGAAGGGGAGGGATTCTATTTTTAGATTACTTTATGGGCTAAACTTTGCTAACTGAAGTTGTAAATAGAACTTTGGGATAAACTTTGCTCAATATTGTTGTAATCTACTACTTGTCATCCTCAAAAAGATGGATAAATTGAAGTTGTCAATAGAACTTTGGAAACACTTTTGCGTGGTATTCTTAAAAGAACTTGGATTGACATTTCTATGGACTTTATTTTGGGGTTGCCTAGGACTAAGAAGGGGAGGGATTCTATTTTTGGATTACTTTATGGGCTAAACTTTGCTCAATATTGTTGTAATCTACTACTTGTCATCCTCAAACGGATGGACAAACTGAAGTTGTAAATAGAACTTTGGGTACACTTTTGCGTGCTATTCTTTAAAAGAACTTGGATTGACATTTCTATGGACTTTATTTTGGGGTTGCCTAGGACTAAGAAGGGGAGGGATTCTATTTTTGGATTACTTTATGGGCTAAACTTTGCTAACTGAAGTTGTAAATAGAACTTTGGGCTAAACTTTGCACAATATTGTTGTAATCTACTACTTGTCATCCTCAAACGGATGGACAAACAGAAGTTGTCAATAGAACTTTGGGTACACTTTTGCGTGCTATTCTTAAAAAGAACTTGGATTGACATTTCTATGGACTTTATTTTGGGGTTGCCTAGGACTAAGAAGGGGAGGGATTCTATTTTTGGATTACTTTATGGGCTAAACTTTGCTCAATATTGTTGTAATCTACTACTTGTCATCCTCAAACGGATGGACAAACTGAAGTTGTAAATAGAACTTTGGGTACACTTTTGCGTGATATTCTTAAAAGAACTTGGAATGACATTTCTATGGACTTTATTTTGGGGTTGCCTAGGACTAAGAAGGGGAGGGATTATATTTTTGGATTACTTTATGGGCTAAACTTTGCTCAATATTGTTGTAATCTACTACTTGTCATCCTCAAACGGATGGACAAACTGAAGTTGTAAATAGAACTTTGGGAAAACTTTTGCGTGCTATTCTTTAAAAGAACTTGGATTGACATTTCTATGGACTTTATTTTGGGGTTGCCTAGGTCTAAGAAGGGGAGGGATTCTATTTTTGGATTACTTTATGGGCTAAACTTTGCTAACTGAAGTTGTAAATAGAACTTTGGGCTAAACTTTGCACAATATTGTTGTAATCTTCTACTTGTCATCCTCAAACGGATGGACAAACTGAAGTTGTAAATAGAACTTTGGGTACACTTTTACGTGCTATTCTTAAAAAGAACTTGGATTGACATTTCTATGGACTTTATTTTGGGGTTGTCTTGGACTAAGAAGGGGAGGTATTCTATTTATGGATTACTTTATGGGCTAAACTTTGCACAATAAAGTTATAATCTACTACTTGTCATCCTCAAACGGATGGACAAACTGAAGTTGTAAATAGAACTTTGGGAACACTTTTGCGTGCTATTCTTAAAAAGAACTTGGATTGACATTTCTATGGACTTTATTTTGGGGTTGCCTAGGACTAAGAAGGGGAGGGATTCTTAAAAGAACTTGGATTGACATTTCTATGGACTTTATTTTGGGGTTGCCTAGGACTAAGAAGGGGAGGGATTCTATTTTTGGATTATTTTATGGACTAAACTTTGCTCAATATTGTTGTAATCTACTACTTGTCATCCTCAAACGGATGGACAAACTGAAGTTGTAAATAGAACTTTGGGTACACTTTTGCGTGATATTCTTTAAAATAACTTGGATTGACATTTCTATGGACTTTATTTTGGGGTTGCCTAAGACTAAGAAGGGGAGGGATTCTATTTTTGGATTACTTTATGGGCTAAACTTTGCTCAATATTGTTGTAATCTACTACTTGTCATCCTCAAACGGATGGACAAACTGAAGTTGTAAATAGAACTTTGGGTACACTTTTGCGTGCTATTCTTTAAAAGAACTTGGATTGACATTTCTATGGACTTTATTTTGGGGTTGCCTAGGTCTAAGAAGGGGAGGGATTCTATTTTTGGATTACTTTATGGGCTAAACTTTGCTAACTGAAGTTGTAAATAGAACTTTGGGCTAAACTTTGCACAATAAAGTTGTAATCTACTACTTGTCATCCTCAAACGGATGGACAAACTGAAGTTGTAAATAGAACTTTGGGAACACTTTTGCGTGCTATTCTTAAAAGAACTTGGATTGACATTTCTATGGACTTTATTTTGGGGTTGCCTAGGACTAAGAAGGGGAGGGATTCTATTTATGGATTACTTTATGGGCTAAACTTTGCACAATAAAGTTGTAATCTACTACTTGTCATCCTTAAACGGATGGACAAACTGAAGTTGTAAATAGAACTTTGGGAACACTTTTGCGTGCTATTCTTAAAAAGAAGTTGGATTCACATTTCTATGGACTTTATTTTGGGGTTGCCTAGGACTAAGAAGGGGAGGGATTCTTAAAAGAACTTGGATTGACATTTCTATGGACTTTATTTTGGGGTTGCCTAGGTCTAAGAAGGGGAGAGTTTATATTTTTGGATTACTTTATGGGCTGAACTTTGCTAACTGAAGTTGTAAATAGAACTTTGGGCTAAACTTTACACAATATTGTTGTAATCTTCTACTTGTCATCCTCAAACGGATGGACAAACTGAAGTTGTAAATAGAACTTTGGGTACACTTTTGCGTGCTATTCTTAAAAAGAACTTGGATTGACATTTCTATGGACTTTATTTTGGGGTTGCCTTGGACTAAGAAGGGGAGGGATTCTATTTATGGATTACTTTATGGGCTAAACTTTGCACAATAAAGTTGTAATCTACTACTTGTCATCCTCAAACGGATGGACAAACTGAAGTTGTAAATAGAACTTTGGGAACACTTTTGCGTGCTATTCTTAAAAAGAACTTGGATTGACATTTCTATGGACTTTATTTTGGGGTTGCCTAGGACTAAGAAGGGGAGGGATTCTATTCATGGATTACTTTATGGGCTAAACTTTGCACAATAAAGTTGTAATCTACTACTTGTCATCCTCAAATGGATGGACAAACTGAAGTTGTAAATAGAACTTTGGGTACACTTTTGCGTGCTATTCTTTAAAAGAACTTGGATTGACATTTCTATGGACTTTATTTTGGGGTTGCCTAAGACTAAGAAGGGGAGGGATTCTATTTTTGGATTACTTTATGGGCTAAACTTTGCTAACTGAAGTTGTAAATAGAACTTTGGGATAAACTTTGCTCAATATTGTTGTAATCTACTACTTGTCATCCTCAAAAAGATGGACAAACTGAAGTTGTCAATAGAACTTTGGAAACACTTTTGCGTGGTATTCTTAAAAGAACTTGGATTGACATTTCTATGGACTTTATTTTGGGGTTGCCTAGGACTAAGAAGGGGAGGGATTCTATTTTTGGATTACTTTATGGGCTAAACTTTGCTCAATATTGTTGTAATCTACTACTTGTCATCCTCAAACGGATGGACAAACTGAAGTTGTAAATAGAACTTTGGGTACACTTTTGCGTGCTATTCTTTAAAAGAACTTGGATTGACATTTCTATGGACTTTATTTTGGGGTTGCCTAGGACTAAGAAGGGGAGGGATTCTATTTTTGGATTACTTTATGGGCTAAACTTTGCTAACTGAAGTTGTAAATAGAACTTTGGGCTAAACTTTGCACAATATTGTTGTAATCTACTACTTGTCATCCTCAAACGGATGGACAAACAGAAGTTGTCAATAGAACTTTGGGTACACTTTTGCGTGCTATTCTTAAAAAGAACTTGGATTGACATTTCTATGGACTTTATTTTGGGGTTGCCTAGGACTAAGAAGGGGAGGGATTCTATTTTTGGATTACTTTATGGGCTAAACTTTGCTCAATATTGTTGTAATCTACTACTTGTCATCCTCAAACGGATGGACAAACTGAAGTTGTAAATAGAACTTTGGGTACACTTTTGCGTGATATTCTTAAAAGAACTTGGAATGACATTTATATGGACTTTATTTTGGGGTTGCCTAGGACTAAGAAGGGGAGGGATTATATTTTTGGATTACTTTATAGGCTAAACTTTGCTCAATATTGTTGTAATCTACTACTTGTCATCCTCAAACGGATGGACAAACTGAAGTTGTAAATAGAACTTTGGGAAAACTTTTGCGTGCTATTCTTTAAAAGAACTTGGATTGACATTTCTATGGACTTTATTTTGGGGTTGCCTAGGTCTAAGAAGGGGAGGGATTCTATTTTTGGATTACTTTATGGGCTAAACTTTGCTAACTGAAGTTGTAAATAGAACTTTGGGCTAAACTTTGCACAATATTGTTGTAATCTTCTACTTGCAATCCTCAAACGGATGGACAAACTGAAGTTGTAAATAGAACTTTGGGTACACTTTTGCGTGCTATTCTTAAAAAGAACTTGGATTGACATTTCTATGGACTTTATTTTGGGGTTGCCTTGGACTAAGAAGGTGAGGTATTCTATTTATGGATTACTTTATGGGCTAAACTTTGCACAATAAAGTTATAATCTACTACTTGTCATCCTCAAACGGATGGACAAACTGAAGTTGTAAATAGAACTTTGGGAACACTTTTGCGTGCTATTCTTAAAAAGAACTTGGATTGACATTTCTATGGACTTTATTTTGGGGTTGCCTAGGACTAAGAAGGGGAGGGATTCTTAAAAGAACTTGGATTGACATTTCTATGGACTTTATTTTGGGGTTGCCAAGGACTAAGAAGGGGAGGGATTCTATTTTTGGATTATTTTATGGGCTAAACTTTGCTCAATATTGTTGTAATCTACTACTTGTCATCCTCAAACGGATGGACAAACTGAAGTTGTAAATAGAACTTTGGGTACACTTTTGCGTGCTATTCTTTAAAATAACTTGGATTGACATTTCTATGGACTTTATTTTGGGGTTGCCTAAGACTAAGAAGGGGAGGGATTCTATTTTTGGATTACTTTATGGGCTAAACTTTGCTCAATATTGTTGTAATCTACTACTTGTCATCCTCAAACGGATGGACAAACTGAAGTTGTAAATAGAACTTTGGGTACACTTTTGCGTGCTATTCTTTAAAAGAACTTGGATTGACATTTCTATGGACTTTATTTTGGGGTTGCCTTGGACTAAGAAGGGGAGGTATTCTATTTATGGATTACTTTATGGGCTAAACTTTGCACAATAAAGTTATAATCTACTACTTGTCATCCTCAAACGGATGGACAAACTGAAGTTGTAAATAGAACTTTGGGAACACTTTTGCGTGCTATTCTTAAAAAGAACTTGGATTGACATTTCTATGGACTTTATTTTGGGGTTGCCTAGGACTAAGAAGGGGAGGGATTCTTAAAAGAACTTGGATTGACATTTCTATGGACTTTATTTTGGGGTTGCCAAGGACTAAGAAGGGGAGGGATTCTATTTTTGGATTATTTTATGGGCTAAACTTTGCTCAATATTGTTGTAATCTACTACTTGTCATCCTCAAACGGATGGACAAACTGAAGTTGTAAATAGAACTTTGGGTACACTTTTGCGTGCTATTCTTTAAAATAACTTGGATTGACATTTCTATGGACTTTATTTTGGGGTTGCCTAAGACTAAGAAGGGGAGGGATTCTATTTTTGGATTACTTTATGGGCTAAACTTTGCTCAATATTGTTGTAATCTACTACTTGTCATCCTCAAACGGATGGACAAACTGAAGTTGTAAATAGAACTTTGGGTACACTTTTGCGTGCTATTCTTTAAAAGAACTTGGATTGACATTTCTATGGACTTTATTTTGGGGTTGCCTTGGACTAAGAAGGGGAGGTATTCTATTTATGGATTACTTTATGGGCTAAACTTTGCACAATAAAGTTATAATCTACTACTTGTCATCCTCAAACGGATGGACAAACTGAAGTTGTAAATAGAACTTTGGGAACACTTTTGCGTGCTATTCTTAAAAAGAACTTGGATTGACATTTCTATGGACTTTATTTTGGGGTTGCCTAGGACTAAGAAGGGGAGGGATTCTTAAAAGAACTTGGATTGACATTTCTATGGACTTTATTTTGGGGTTGCCAAGGACTAAGAAGGGGAGGGATTCTATTTTTGGATTATTTTATGGGCTAAACTTTGCTCAATATTGTTGTAATCTACTACTTGTCATCCTCAAACGGATGGACAAACTGAAGTTGTAAATAGAACTTTGGGTACACTTTTGCGTGCTATTCTTTAAAATAACTTGGATTGACATTTCTATGGACTTTATTTTGGGGTTGCCTAAGACTAAGAAGGGGAGGGATTCTATTTTTGGATTACTTTATGGGCTAAACTTTGCTCAATATTGTTGTAATCTACTACTTGTCATCCTCAAACGGATGGACAAACTGAAGTTGTAAATAGAACTTTGGGTACACTTTTGCGTGCTATTCTTTAAAAGAACTTGGATTGACATTTCTATGGACTTTATTTTGGGGTTGCCTAGGTCTAAGAAGGGGAGGGATTCTATTTTTGGATTACTTTATGGGCTAAACTTTGCTAACTGAAGTTGTAAATAGAACTTTGGGCTAAACTTTGCACAATAAAGTTGTAATCTACTACTTGTCATCCTCAAACGGATGGACAAACTGAAGTTGTAAATAGAACTTTGGGAACACTTTTGCGTGCTATTCTTAAAAGAACTTGGATTGACATTTCTATGGACTTTATTTTGGGGTTGCCTAGGACTAAGAAGGGGAGGGATTCTATTTATGGATTACTTTATGGGCTAAACTTTGCACAATAAAGTTGTAATCTACTACTTGTCATCCTCAAACGGATGGACAAACTGAAGTTGTAAATAGAACTTTGGGAACACTTTTGCGTGCTATTCTTAAAAAGAAGTTGGATTCACATTTCTATGGACTTTATTTTGGGGTTGCCTAGGACTAAGAAGGGGAGGGATTCTTAAAAGAACTTGGATTGACATTTCTATGGACTTTATTTTGGGGTTGCCTAGGACTAAGAAGGGGAGGGATTCTATTTTTGGATTACTTTACGGGCTAAACTTTGCTCAATATTGTTGTAATCTACTACTTGTCATCCTCAAACGGATGGACAAACTGAAGTTGTAAATAGAACTTTGGGTACACTTTTGCGTGCTATTCTTAAAAGAACTTGGAATGACATTTCTATGGACTTTATTTTGGGGTTGCCTAGGACTAAGAAGGGGAGGGATTATATTTTTGGATTACTTTATGGGCTAAACTTTGCTCAATATTGTTGTAATCTACTACTTGTCATCCTCAAACGGATGGACAAACTGAAGTTGTAAATAGAACTTTGGGTACACTTTTGCGTGCTATTCTTTAAAAGAACTTGGATTGACATTTCTATGGACTTTATTTTGGGGTTGCCTAGGTGTAAGAAGGGGAGGGATACTATTTTTGGATTACTTTATGGGCTAAACTTTGCTAACTGAAGTTGTAAATAGAACTTTGGGCTAAACTTTGCACAATATTGTTGTAATCTTCTACTTGTCATCTTCAAACGGATGGACAAACTGAATTTGTAAATAGAACTTTGGGTACACTTTTGCGTGCTATTCTTAAAAAGAACTTGAATTGACATTTCTATGGACTTTATTTTGGGGTTGCCTTGGACTAAGAAGGGGAGGGATTCTATTTATTAATTACTTTATGGGCTAAACTTTGCACAATAAAGTTGTAATCTACTACTTGTCATCCTCAAACGGATGGACAAACTGAAGTTGTAAATAGAACTTTGGGAACACTTTTGCGTGCTATTCTTAAAAAGAACTTGGATTGACATTTCTATGGACTTTATTTTACTTTGGGAACACTTTTGCGTGCTATTCTTAAAAGAACGTGGATTGACATTTCTATGGACTTTATTTTGGGGTTGCCTATGACTAAGAAGGGGAGGGATTCTATTTATGGATTACTTTATGGGCTAAACATTGCACAATAAAGTTGTAATCTACTACTTGTCATCCTCAAACGGATGGACAAACTGAAGTTGTAAATAGAACTTTGGGAACACTTTTGCGTGCTATTCTTAAAAAGAACTTCGATTGACATTTCTATGGACTTTATTTTGGGGTTGCCTAGGACTAAGAAGGGAAGGGATTCTATTTTTGGATTACTTTATGGGCTAAACTTTGCTCAATATTGTTGTAATCTACTACTTGTCATCCTCAAACGGATGGACAAACTGAAGTTGTCAATAGAACTTTGGGTACACTTTTGCGTGCTATTCTTAAAAAGAACATGGATTGACATTTCTATGGACTTTATTTTGGGGTTGCCTAGGACTAAGAAGGGGAGGGATTCTATTTATGGATTACTTTATGGGCTAAACTTTGCACAATAAAGTTGTAATCTACTACTTGTCATCCTCAAACGGATGGACAAACTGAAGTTGTAAATAGAACTTTGGGAACACTTTTGCGTGGTATTCTTAAAAGAACATGGATTGACATTTCTATGGACTTTATTTTGGGGTTGCCTAGGACTAAGAAGGGGAGGGATTCTATTTATGGATTACTTTATGGGCTAAACTTTGCACAATAAAGTTGTAATCTACTACTTGTCATTCTCAAACGGATGGACAAACTGAAGTTGTAAATAGAACTTTGGGAACACTTTTGCGTGCTATTCTTAAAAGAACTTGGATTGACATTTCTATGGACTTTATTTTGGGGTTGCCTAGGACTAAGAAGGGGAGGGATTCTATTTATGGATTACTTTATGAGCTAAACTTTGCACAATAAAGTTGTAATCTACTACTTGTCATCCTCAAACGGATGGACAAACTGAAGTTGTAAATAGAACTTTGGGAACACTTTTGCGTGCTATTCTTAAAAGAACTTGGATTGACATTTCTATGGACTTTATTTTGGGGTTGCCTAGGACTAAGAAGGGGAGGGATTCTATTTATGGATTACTTTATGGGCTAAACTTTGCACAATAAAGTTGTAATCTACTACTTGTCATCCTCAAACGGATGGACAAACTGAAGTTGTAAATAGAACTTTGGGTACACTTTTGCGTGCTATTCTTAAAAGAACTTGGAATGACATTTCTATGGACTTTATTTTGGGGTTGCCTAGGACTAAGAAGGGGAGGGATTATATTTTTGGATTACTTTATGGGCTAAACTTTGCTCAATATTGTTGTAATCTACTACTTGTCATCCTCAAACGGATGGACAAACTGAAGTTGTAAATAGAACTTTGGTTACACTTTTGCGTGCTATTCTTTAAAAGAACTTGGATTGACATTTCTATGGACTTTATTTTGGGGTTGCCTAGGTCTAAGAAGGGGAGGGATTCTATTTTTGGATTACTTTATGGGCTAAACTTTGCTAACTGAAGTTGTAAATAGAACTTTGGGCTAAACTTTGCACAATATTGTTGTAATCTTCTAATTGTCATCCTCAAACGGATGGACAAACTGAAGTTGTAAATAGAACTTTGGGTACACTTTTGCGTGCTATTCTTAAAAAGAACTTGGATTGACATTTCTATGGACTTTATTTTGGGGTTGCCTTGGACTAAGAAGGGGAGGGATTCTATTTATGAATTACTTTATGGGCTAAACTTTGCACAATAAAGTTGTAATCTACTACTTGTCATCCTCAAACGGATGGACAAACTGAAGTTGTAAATAGAACTTTGGGAACACTTTTGCGTGCTATTCTTAAAAAGAACTTGGATTGATATTTCTATGGACTTTATTTTACTTTGGGAACACTTTTGCGTGCTATTCTTAAAAGAACGTGGATTGACATTTCTATGGACTTTATTTTGGGGTTGCCTAGGACTAAGAAGGGGAGGGATTCTATTTATGGATTACTTTATGGGCTAAACTTTGCACAATAAAGTAGTAATCTACTACTTGTCATCCTCAAACGGATGAACAAACTGAAGTTGTAAATAGAACTTTTGGAACACTTTTGCTTGCTATTCTTAAAAAGAACTTGGATTGACATTTTCTATGGACTTTATTTTGGGGTTGCCTAGGACTAAGAAGGGAAGGGATTCTATTTTTGGATTATTTTATGGGCTAAACTTTGCTCAATATTGTTGTAATCTACTACTTGTCATCCTCAAACGGATGGACAAACTGAAGTTGTCAATAGAACTTTGGGTACACTTTTGCGTGCTATTCTTAAAAAGAACATGGATTGACATTTCTATGGACTTTATTTTGGGGTTGCCTAGGACTAAGAAGGGGAGGGATTCTATTTATGGATTAATTTATGGGCTAAACTTTGCACAATAAAGTTGTAATATACTACTTGTCATCCTCAAACGGATGGACAAACTGAAGTTGTAAATAGAACTTTGGGAACACTTTTGCGTGCTATTCTTAAAAGAACTTGGATTGACATTTCTATGGACTTTATTTTGGGGTTGCCTAGGACTAAGAAGGGGAGGGATTCTATTTATGGATTACTTTATGGGCTAAACTTTGCACAATAAAGTTGTAATCTACTACTTGTCATCCTCAAACGGATGGACAAACTGAAGTTGTAAATAGAACTTTGGGAACACTTTTGCGTGCTATTGTTAAAAGAACTTGGATTGACATTTCTATGGACTTTATTTTGGGGTTGCCTAGGACTAAGAAGGGGAGGGATTCTATTTATGGATTACTTTATGGGCTAAACTTTGCACAATAAAGTTGTAATCTACTACTTGTCATCCTCAAACGGATGGACAAACAGAAGTTGTAAATAGAACTTTGGGAACACTTTTGCGTGCTATTCTTAAAAAGAACTTGGATTGACATTTCTATGGACTTTATTTTGGGGTTGCCTTGGACTAAGAAGGGGAGGGATTATATTTATGGATTACTTTATGGGCTAAACTTTGCACATAAAGTTGTAATCTACAACTTGTCATCCTCAAACGGATGGACAAACTGAAGTTGTCAATAGAACTTTTGGGTACACTTTTGCGTGCTATTCTTAAAAAGAACTTGGAATGACATTTCTATGTACTTTATTTTGGGGTTGCCTAGGACTAAGAAGGGGAGGGATTCTATTTTTGGATTACTTTATGGGCTAAACTTTGCACAATAAACTTTGGGTACACTTTCGCGTGCTATTCTTAAAAGAACTTGGATTGACATTTCTATGGACTTTATTTTGGGGTTGCCTAGGACTAAGAAGGGGAGGGATTATATTTATGGATTACTTTATGGGCTAAACTTGGCACAATATTGTTGCATCTACTATAAGAAGGGGAGGGATTATATTTATGGATTACTTTATGGGATAAACTTTGCACAATAAAGTTGTAATCTACTACTTGTCAACCTCAAACGGATGGACAAACTGAAGTTGTAAATAGAACTTTGGGAACACTTTTGCGTGCTATTCTTAAAAGAACTTGGATTGAAATTTCTATGGACTTTATTTTGGGGTTGCCTAGGACTAAGAAGGGGAGGGATTCTATTTATGGATTACTTTATGGGCTAAACTTTGCACAATAAAGTTGTAATCTACTACTTGTCATCCTCAAACGGATGGACAAACTGAAGTTATAAATAGAACTTTGGGAACACTTTTGCGTGCTATTGTTAAAAGAACTTGGATTGACATTTCTATGGACTTTATTTTGGGGTTGCCTAGGACTAAGAAGGGGAGGGATTCTATTTATGGATTACTTTATGGGCTAAACTTTGCACAATAAAGTTGTAATCTACTACTTGTCATCCTCAAACGGATGGACAAACAGAAGTTGTAAATAGAACTTTGGGAACACTTTTGCGTGCTATTATTAAAAAGAACTTGGATTGACATTTCTATGGACTTTATTTTGGGGTTGTCTTGGACTAAGAAGGGGAGGGATTCTATTTATGGATTACTTTATGGGCTAAACTTTGCACAATAAAGTTGTAATCTACTGCTTGTCATCCTCAAACGGATGGACAAACAGAAGTTGTAAATAGAACTTTGGGAACACTTTTGCGTGCTATTCTTAAAAAGAACTTGGATTGACATTTCTATGGACTTTATTTTGGGATTGCCTAGGACTAAGAAGGGGAGGGATTATATTGATGGATTACTTTATGGGCTAAACTTTGCACAATATTGTTGTATCTACTATAAGAAGGGGAGGGATTATATTTATGGATTACTTTATGGGCTAAACTTTGCACATAAAGTTGTAATCTACAACTTGTCATCCTCAAACGGATGGACAAACTGAAGTTGTCAATAGAACTTTTGGGTACACTTTTGCGTGCTATTCTTAAAAAGAACTTGGAATGACATTTCTATGTACTTTATTTTGGGGTTGCCTAGGACTAAGAAGGGGAGGGATTCTATTTTTGGATTACTTTATGGGCTAAACTTTGCACAATAAACTTTGGGAACACTTTCGCGTGCTATTCTTAAAAGAACTTGGATTGACATTTCTATGGACTTTATTTTGGGGTTGCCTAGGACTAAGAAGGGGAGGGATTATATTTATGGATTACTTTATGGGCTAAACTTGGCACAATATTGTTGTATCTACTATAAGAAGGGGAGGGATTATATTTATGGATTACTTTATGGGCTAAACTTTGCACAATAAAGTTGTAATCTACTACTTGTCATCCTCAAACGGATGGACAAACTAAAGTTGTAAATAGAACTTTGGGAACACTTTTGCGTGCTATTCTTAAAAGAACTTGGATTGACATTTCTATGGACTTTATTTTGGGGTTGCCTAGGACTAAGAAGGGGAGGGATTCTATTTATGGATTACTTTATGGGCTAAACTTTGCACAATAAAGTTGTAATCTACTACTTGTCATCCTCAAACGGATGGACAAACTGAAGTTGTAAATAGAACTTTTGGAACACTTTTGCGTGCTATTCTTAAAAGAACTTGGATTGACATTTCTATGGACTTTATTTTGGGGTTGCCTAGGACTAAGAAGGGGAGGGATTCTATTTATGGATTACTTTATGGGCTAAACCTTGCACAATAAAGTTGTAATCTACTACTTGTCATCCTCAAACGGATGGACAAACAGAAGTTGTAAATAGAACTTTGGGAACACTTTTGCGTGCTATTCTTAAAAACAACTTGGATTGACATTTCTATGGACTTTATTTTGGGGTTGCCTTGGACTAAGAAGGGGAGGGATTCTATTTATGGATTACTTTATGGGCTAAACTTTGCACAATAAAGTTGTAATCTACTACTTGTCATCCTCAAACGGATGGACAAACAGAAGTTGTAAATAGAACTTTGGGAACACTTTTGCGTGCTATTCTTAAAAAGAACTTGGATTGACATTTCTATGGACTTTATTTTAGGATTGCCTAGGACTAAGAAGGGGAGGGATTTTATTGATGGATTACTTTATGGGCTAAACTTTGCACAATATTGTTGTATCTACTATAAGAAGGGGAGGGATTATATTTATGGATTACTTTATGGGCTAAACTTTGCACAAAAAGTTGTAATCTACAACTTGTCATCCTCAAACGGATGGACAAACTGAAGTTGTCAATAGAACTTTTGGGTACACTTTTGCGTGCTATTCTTAAAAAGAACTTGGAATGACATTTCTATGTACTTTATTTTGGGGTTGCCTAGAACTAAGAAGGGGAGGGATTCTATTTTTGATTACTTTATGGGCTAAACTTTGCACAATAAACTTTGGGTACACTTTCGCGTGCTATTCTTAAAAGAACTTGGATTGACATTTCTATGGACTTTATTTTGGGGTTGCCTAGGACTAAGAAGGGGAGGGATTATATTTATGGATTATTTTATGGGCTAAACTTGGCACAATATTGTTGTATCTACTATAAGAAGGGGATGGATTATATTTATGGATTACTTTATGGGCTAAACTTTGCACAATAAAGTTGTAATCTACTACTTGTCATCCTCAAACGGATGGACAAACTGAAGTTGTAAATAGAACTTTGGGAACACTTTTGCGTGCTATTCTTAAAAGAACTTGGATTGACATTTCTATGGACTTTATTTTGGGGTTGCCTAGGACTAAGAAGGGGAGGGATTCTATTTTTGGATTACTTTATGGGCTAAACTTTGCACAATAAACTTTGGGAACACTTTCGCGTGCTATTCTTAAAAGAACTTGGATTGACATTTCTATGGACTTTATTTTGGGGTTGCCTAGGACTAAGAAGGGGAGGGATTATATTGATGGATTACTTTATGGGCTAAACTTTGCACAATATTGTTGTATCTACTATAAGAAGGGGAGGGATTATATTTATGGATTACTTTATGGGCTAAACTTTGCACATAAAGTTGTAATCTACAACTTGTCATCCTCAAACGGATGGACAAACTGAAGTTGTCAATAGAACTTTTGGGTACACTTTTGCGTGCTATTCTTAAAAAGAACTTGGAATGACATTTCTATGTACTTTATTTTGGGGTTGCCTAGGACTAAGAAGGGGAGGGATTCTATTTTTGGATTACTTTATGGGCTAAACTTTGCACAATAAACTTTGGGAACACTTTCGCGTGCTATTCTTAAAAGAACTTGGATTGACATTTCTATGGACTTTATTTTGGGGTTGCCTAGGACTAAGAAGGGGAGGGATTATATTTATGGATTACTTTATGGGCTAAACTTGGCACAATATTGTTGTATCTACAATAAGAAGGGGAGGGATTATATTTATGGATTACTTTATGGGCTAAACTTTGCACAATAAAGTTGTAATCTACTACTTGTCATCCTCAAACGGATGGACAAACTGAAGTTGTAAATAGAACTTTGGGAACACTTTTGCGTGCTATTCTTAAAAGAACTTGGATTGACATTTCTATGGACTTTATTTTGGGGTTGCCTAGGACTAAGAAGGGGAGGGATTATATTTATGGATTACTTTATGGGCTAAACTTTGCACAATAAAGTTGTAATCTACTACTTGTCATCCTCAAACGGATGGACAAACTGAAGTTGTAAATAGAACATTGGGAACACTTTTGCGTGCTATTCTTAAAAGAACTTGGATTGACATTTCTATGGACTTTATTTTGGGGTTGCCTAGGACTAAGAAGGGGAGGGATTCTATTTATGGATTACTTTATGGGCTAAACCTTGCACAATAAAGTTGTAATCTACTACTTGTCATCCTCAAACGGATGGACAAACAGAAGTTGTAAATAGAACTTTGGGAACACTTTTGCGTGCTATTCTTAAAAAGAACTTGGATTGACATTTCTATGGACTTTATTTTGGGGTTGCCTTGGACTAAGAAGGGGAGGGATTCTATTTATGGATTACTTTATGGGCTAAACTTTGCACAATAAAGTTGTAATCTACTACTTGTCATCCTCAAACGGATGGACAAACAGAAGTTGTAAATAGAACTTTGGGAACACTTTTGCGTGCTATTCTTAAAAAGAACTTGGATTGACATTTCTATGGACTTTATTTTAGGATTGCCTAGGACTAAGAAGGGGAGGGATTTTATTGATGGATTACTTTATGGGCTAAACTTTGCACAATATTGTTGTATCTACTATAAGAAGGGGAGGGATTATATTTATGGATTACTTTATGGGCTAAACTTTGCACAAAAAGTTGTAATCTACAACTTGTCATCCTCAAACGGATGGACAAACTGAAGTTGTCAATAGAACTTTTGGGTACACTTTTGCGTGCTATTCTTAAAAAGAACTTGGAATGACATTTCTATGTACTTTATTTTGGGGTTGCCTAGAACTAAGAAGGGGAGGGATTCTATTTTTGATTACTTTATGGGCTAAACTTTGCACAATAAACTTTGGGTACACTTTCGCGTGCTATTCTTAAAAGAACTTGGATTGACATTTCTATGGACTTTATTTTGGGGTTGCCTAGGACTAAGAAGGGGAGGGATTATATTTATGGATTATTTTATGGGCTAAACTTGGCACAATATTGTTGTATCTACTATAAGAAGGGGATGGATTATATTTATGGATTACTTTATGGGCTAAACTTTGCACAATAAAGTATTAATCTACTACTTGTCATCCTCAAACGGATGGACAAACAGAAGTTGTAAATAGAACTTTGGGAACACTTTTGCGTGCTATTCTTAAAAAGAACTTGGATTGACATTTCTATGGACTTTATTTTGGGGTTGCCTTGGACTAAGAAGGGGAGGGATTATATTTATGGATTACTTTATGGGCTAAACTTTGCACAATAAAGTTGTAATCTACTACTTGTCATCCTCAAACGGATGGACAAACTGATGTTGTAAATAGAACTTTGGGAACACTTTTGCGTGCTATTCTTAAAAGAACTTGGATTGACATTTCTATGGACTTTATTTTGGGGTTGCCTAGGACTAAGAAGGGGAGGGATTCTATTTATGGATTACTTTATGGGCTAAACTTTGCACAATAAAGTTGTAATCTACTACTTGTCATCCTCAAACGGATTGACAAACTGAAGTTGTAAATAGAACTTTGGGAACACTTTTGCGTGCTATTCTTAAAAGAACTTAGATTGACATTTCTATGGACTTTATTTTGGGGTTGTCTAGGACTAAGAAGGGGAGGGATTCTATTTATGGATTACTTTATGGGCTAAACTTTGCACAATAAAGTTGTAATCTACTACTTGTCATCCTCAAACGGATGGACAAACTGAAGTTGTAAATAGAACTTTGGGAACACTTTTGCGTGCTATTCTTAAAAGAACTTGGATTGACATTTCTATGGACTTTATTTTGGGGTTGCCTAGGACTAAGAAGGGGAGGGATTCTATTTATGGATTACTTTATGGGCTAAACTTTGCACAATAAAGTTGTAATCTACTACTTGTCATCCTCAAACGGATGGACAAACTGAAGTTGTAAATAGAACTTTGGGAACACTTTTGCGTGCTATTCTTAAAAGAACTTGGATTGACATTTCTATGGACTTTATTTTGGGGTCGCCTAGGACTAAGAAGGGGAGGGATTCTATTTATGGATTACTTTATGGGCTAAACTTTGCACAATAAAGTTGTAATCTACTACTTGTCATCCTCAAACGGATGGACAAACAGAAGTTGTAAATAGAACTTTGGGAACACTTTTGCGTGCTATTCTTAAAAAGAACTTGGATTGACATTTCTATAGACTTTATTTTGGGGTTGCCTTGGACTAAGAAGGAGAGGGATTCTATTTATGGATTACTTTATGGGCTAAACTTTGCACAATAAAGTTGTAATCTACTACTTGTCATCCTCAAACGGGTGGACAAACAGAAGTTGTAAATAGAACTTTGGGAACATTTTTGCGTGCTATTCTTAAAAAGAACTTGAATTGACATTTCTATGGACTTTATTTTGGGGTTGCCTAGGACTAAGAAGGGGAGGGATTATATTGATGGATTACTTTATGGGCTAAACTTTGCACAATATTGTTGTATATACTATAAGAAGGGGAGGGATTATATATATGGATTACTTTATGGGCTAAACTTTGCACATAAAATTGTAATCTACAACTTGTCATCCTCAAACGGATGGACAAACTGAAGTTGTCAAGAGAACTTTTGGGTACACTTTTGCGTGCTATTCTTAAAAAGAACTTGGAATGACATTTCTATGTACTTTATTTTGGGGTTGCCTAGGACTAAGAAGGGGAGGGATTCTATTTTTGGATTACTTTATGGGCTAAACTTTGCACAATAAACTTTGGGTACACTTTCGCGTGCTATTCTTAAAAGAACTTGGATTGACATTTCTATGGACTTTATTTTGGGGTTGCCTAGGACTAAGAAGGGGAGGGATTATATTTATGGATTACTTTATGGGCTAAACTTGGCACAATATTGTTGTATCTACTATAAGAAGGGGAGGGATTATATTTATGGATTACTTTATGGGCTAAACTTTGCACAATAAAGTTGTAATCTACTACTTGTCATCCTCAAACGGATGGACAAACTGAAGTTGTAAATAGAACTTTGGGAACACTTTTGCGTGCTATTCTTAAAAGAACTTGGATTGACATTTCTATGGACTTTATTTTGGGGTTGCCTAGGACTAAGAAGGGGAGGGATTCTATTTATGGATTACTTTATGGGCTAAACTTTGCACAATAAAGTTGTAATCTACTACTTGTCATCCTCAAACGGATGGACAAACTGAAGTTGTAAATAGAACTTTTGGAACACTTTTGCGTGCTATTCTTAAAAGAACTTGGATTGACATTTCTATGGACTTTATTTTGGGGTTGCCTAGAACTAAGAAGGGGAAGGATTCTATTTATGGATTACTTTATGGGCTAAACTTTGCACAATAAAGTTGTAATCTACTACTTGTCATCCTCAAACGGATGGACAAACAGAAGTTGTAAATAGAACTTTGGGAACACTTTTGCGTGCTATTCTTAAAAAGAACTTGGATTGACATTTCTATGGACTTTATTTTGGGGTTGCCTTGGACTAAGAAGGGGAGGGATTATATTTATGGATTACTTTATGGGCTAAACTTTGCACAATAAAGTTGTAATCTACTACTTGTCATCCTCAAACGGATGGACAAACTGATGTTGTAAATAGAACTTTGGGAACACTTTTGCGTGCTATTCTTAAAAGAACTTGGATTGACATTTCTATGGACTATATTTTGGGGTTGTCTAGGACTAAGAAGGAGAGGGATTCTATTTATGGATTACTTTATGGGCTAAACTTTGCACAATAAAGTTGTAATCTACTACTTGTCATCCTCAAACGGATGGACAAACTGAAGTTGTAAATAGAACTTTGGGAACACTTTTGCGTGCTATTCTTAAAAGAACTTGGATTGACATTTCTATGGACTTTATTTTGGGGTTGTCTAGGACTAAGAAGGGGAAGGATTCTATTTATGGATTACTTTATGGGCTAAACTTTGCACAATAAAGTTGTAATCTACTACTTGTCATCCTCAAACGGATGGACAAACTGAAGTTGTAAATAGAACTTTGGGAACACTTTTGCGTGCTATTCTTAAAAGAACTTGGATTGACATTTCTATGGACTTTATTTTTGGGTTGCCTAGGACTAAGAAGGGGAGGGATTCTATTTATGGATTACTTTATGGGCTAAAATTTGCATAATAAAGTTGTAATCTACTACTTGTCATCCTCAAACGGATGGACAAACTGAAGTTGTAAATAGAACTTTGGGAACACTTTTGCGTGCTATTCTTAAAAGAACTTGGATTGACATTTCTATGGACTTTATTTTGGGGTTGCCTAGGACTAAGAAGGGGAGAGATTCTATTTATGGATTACTTTATGGGCTAAAATTTGCACAATAAAGTTGTAATCTACTACTTGTCATCCTCAAACGGATGGACAAACAGAAGTTGTAAATAGAACTTTGGGAACACTTTTGCGTGCTATTCTTAAAAAGAACTTGGATTGACATTTCTATGGACTTTATTTTGGGGTTGCTTTGGACTAAGAAGGGGAGGGATTATATTTATGGAATACTTTATGGGCTAAACTTTGCACAATAAAGTTGTAATCTACTACTTGTCATCCTCAAACGGATGGACAAACTGAAGTTGTAAATAGAACTTTGGGAACACTTTTGCGTGCTATTCTTAAAAGAACTTGGATTGACATTTCTATGGACTTTATTTTGGGGTTGCCTAGGACTAAGAAGGGGAGAGATTCTATTTATGGATTACTTTATGGGCTAAACTTTGCACAATAAAGTTGTAATCTACTACTTGTCATCCTCAAACGGATGGACAAACTGAAGTTGTAAATAGAACTTTGGGAACACTTTTGCGTGCTATTCTTAAAAGAACTTGGATTGACATTTCTATGGACTTTATTTTGGGGTTGTCTAGGACTAAGAAGGCGAGGGATTCTATTTATGGATTACTTTATGGGCTAAACTTTGCACAATAAAGTTGTAATCTACTACTTGTCATCCTCAAACGGATGGACAAAAATGAAGTTGTAAATAGAACTTTGGGAACACTTTTGCGTGCTATTCTTAAAAAGAACTTGGATTGACATTTCTATGGACTTTATTTTGGGGTTGCCTTGGACTAAGAAGGGGAGGGATTATATTTATGGATTACTTTATGGGCTAAACTTTGCACATAAAGTTGTAATCTACAACTTGTCATCCTCAAACGGATGGACAAACTGAAGTTGTCAATAGAACTTTTGGGTACACTTTTTGTAATGCCCGGAAAAATTAATCCCAGTAATCGGTAATTATTGAAATATAATTGAGATGATTATGAAAGGATTAATCGGGACACGAATCGAGATAACGTGTGACATCGAATGTGCGAGGACAGTAGCTGTGGCGCACATGCGCGAACCAATGCGCGCACATGCGCCAACAGGACAGAAGGTCTCGCGCATATGCGCGATGAAGGTGCGCGCATATGCGCGAGTTGTGCGAAAGCCACGGTAAACTCCAGTAGCCCTCGCGCATATGCGCGGAAAGAGTCGCGCACATGCGCGAGCTGCCGATGCCATTTCCAGTAGCTTTCGCGCATATGCGCGGAAGACATCGCGCACATGCGCGAGCTGCTGAGGCGGAGACCCGAAGGTCTCGCGCATATGCGCCGGGGAAGTCGCGCATATGCGCGAGACATGCAGCAAGGAAACGCGCCACTTGGATCAAGGGGAGCCGTGAGTATATATATATATATATACATGCAAAATCATTTTCTTCAGAAAAGGAAATCGAAGAAGGAAACGAAACTTTTGGAATTTGATTTTAGAATTCAATCGTGCGATCAATCCGTCCGTCTGATTTTGATTCCGACTTCGGTACCGAGTTCCTAGCAACGTAGGCTACACTTTGACGTAAGTTCTGCTACGTTTTGACATGCTTTGAAATTATGCTATTGTCAGAATTGAATGGAACTCATATATGTTGTTCTTGATATAGTAGACATCATAGAATCGAAGTCAGATTAAGAAATAGACTGATTATGGAATTGTTATGAATTTCTGATTATAATCAGTTGATATTGGACATAGTTGGATTATGGATTGAGTAGGGATTGTACTGGATATAGGTTATGAATTGTAACTATTAGCTGGTGAATTGGTATAGACGGGGATATTGGAATTGTACCGTTATACCGTTGATTTTGAACTAAATCCAGATTGATCGGATTGTTATCGATTTGAACGGTATATTGATATGAGATTATTGATATTGTCAGTACCAGACAGATTGTGAGTTCAGGACTTTGACTGAGCGGGAAACCGAGACTGCAACGAAAGGTATAAGTCAATGTGGTATTGGGAAATGGACTTGAGTCGGTTTAGACTTGGGTTTCCCTAAATCACATACTTTACTTTATTTGCATTGATTGATTTATATACTTGTTCTCTGGAGTTTAGACAGCAGGTATTAGAGGAGTCATCTTATGACAGAAGTGCCGTTAGTGGTGGGATCACCACGGGCACATTGCACGATGTCATAAGATGGTGTATTGGCGGATGTGCCAACGTATGTCACTGGATGTTTGGCTATCGATGTGGATAGGATGGTGGCTTTTTCTATTACTGTTAATCAATAGTGTATCGATGTGGATAGATTAGTAGCTCTTCTATTACTGTTAATCGATGTCATATCGATGTGGATAGAATTAGAGTTGCTTCTATTACTGTTAATCGGTACTATATTGATGTGGATAGAATCATAGCTTCCTCTATTACTGGTAATCGATACCGTATCGATGTGAATAGAACTGGAGTCTTTTCTATTACTGTTGATCGATACCATATCGGCGTGGATAGAACTGGAGTCTTTTCTATCACTGTTAGTCGATATATACATGCCAACTTCTGGAAACCGGGATCCCTAGACTAGGATTGAGTCTAGTCTTAAATGACGTAGCTACGAGTATTGTCGACAGTTTGATATTGTTTATGTTTCAGATTTTGATACATATTCATGTTACCTGATTACATGCTTTATATTGTTTATATGATTGCATGTTTCATTGATTTATACTGGGGATTATATTCTCACCGGTATATCCGGCTGTTGTCTTGTCTGTATGTGTACTTGACAACAGGTGGGACAGGATCAGGGTCCAGGAAATGAAGAGAGAGATCGTGATTAGCGTGGTGGCACCGGACTTGGACTAGAGATAGGGTTGAACACTTGATAGTAGTTGTCAAACCCTAGTTTGAATAAATGTGTTGTAATACAGGACTTGTATTTTATATACTGATATGTATATATAGTTTGATTTCACTACGTTCCGCATTTTAAAAAAAAAATTTTTAGACCCTGTGTTAATTGATTAATTAGTCCCAATTATGATTAAGAACTTGATTAGCGTCCGGGTCCCCACAACAGGTGGTATCAGAGCCATAGATCCCTTAGACTAAGATAGAAGCTAGTGAGCGGGGTAGATTGATTTTCTTTCCTGCTTTTGATTGCTAGCATGATTCCTGTTTTAATATATGCTACCTGAATTATCTGATATTGATATGGTATTGTATATTATTGGAATGGATCAGCTGTAAGATGATCCGAGGAGGATTGAAACTGGTAAGTGGTATTTGGAATTACTAACCTCTTCGATTATCAGATATGCCTCCGAGAAGGATACCAGAACAGGGAAGTACCTCGAATCCTCCCATGGATGTGACCCCTACTCCAATGGAGCAATTGTTGAAAAGATTTCAGTCATTCCATCCACCGACTTTGAAAGGAACGGAGAATTCCGTGGAATGTGAAAGTTGGTTGGACGACATTGAATCACTGTTTAACTCCTTGGAGTATACGGAGGAAAAGAGGGTGAAACTGATCGGACACCAGATGCATGATGTTGCTAAACACTGGTGGAATACGACAAAACTGGCTTTGGAATTACGAGGTACGACCATTACCTGGAATGTGTTTAAGACTGAATTTTATCTACGGTTCTTTCCAGTTTCATATAGGAAGGACAAGGGAGCCGAGTTTGCAAACTTGAGACAGGGCCAGTTAAACATTGAGGATTATGTGGCTAAGTTTTCTACTCTGCTTCGCTTTGCCCCTCATGTGGCTGGGAGTGATGAGGCCGTTGCAGACCAGTTCATCAATGGTCTAAATCCTGAAATCTTTACCCTGGTGAATACTGGAAGGCCAAACAATTTCACGGATGCCTTAAACCGAGCCAAGGGAGCTGAAGCCGGATTGATAAGACAGAAAGAGGCTTCGTTTGTGCCCTCAGCACCGAGTTCACAGATGCCTCCACCATTTCCTCGATTTGACAGCGGCGGTGGAAGTGGGAAGAAAGACTTCCTGAAGGCTAAGGGGAAGAAATTCAAGAAAGCTGGGAGTAGCTCCTCTAGTTCGAGTGGCTCTAGACAGACTAGTCAGGGCCAGAGTTATACAGGACCATACTGTAGCACCTGTGGAGGGAGGCATTCCACAGAGCAGTGCAGAGGAGTGTTTGGCAATTGCCGTATCTGTAAGCAGCATGGACACTTTGCTCGAGTGTGTCCCCAGAGAGGTGCCCAGGGATCACAGGCAGCTGAGTCATCTGGATCAGTTGCTCAGACAGGGAGACGACCCTCTGCCGTGCATTCCTTTCAGCCAGCACCGTCTACTCTGTCACAGCAGAGGCCAGGAGGGGGCCAGACAGCGAGCCAGCCTCCTAGACAGCAGGCCCGATTGTTTGCTCTGACTGAGGAACAAGCTCAGGATGCACCTGATGATGTTGTGGCAGGTAAATGTTTTATTTCTGGTTATCCTGCCTATGTATTGATTGATACTGGTGCATCACATACTTTCATATCTGAGCGATTTGCTTTAATGCATTCATTGCCTGTTGAGTCTTTAGCTACTGTAGTATCTGTCACGTCTCCGTTAGGAACAGGTTTGATATCGGTGAAATCTGTGAAATCGTGTATACTGCAGTACGACGGGCATACGATTGAGTTAGACTGTACTGTGCTTGGGTTATCTGATTTTGATTGTATTGTCGGTATCGACATGTTGACCAAGTACCGGGCTACAGTCGACTGTTTCCACAAGATAGTTCGATTCAAACCTGAAATGGCTGAAGAGTGGAAATTTTATGGTAAGGGTTCTCGTTCTAGAATTCCTTTGATATCTGCAATGAATATGACTCGATTATTGCAGAAGGGAGCGGATGGATTCCTGGTATATTCAGTTGATTTACTGAAGAAGAGCCCATCATTGGCGGATTTGCCAGTGGTGTGCGAATTTGCTGATGTCTTTCCAGACGAGATTCCTGGATTGCCTCCGATTCGAGAGATAGACTTCAGCATAGAGTTAATGCCAGGAACAGTTCCGATTTCGAGAGCTCCATACCGGATGGCACCAATCGAATTGAAAGAGCTGAAGGAACAGTTGGAGGATTTACTGGCCAAGGGATATATCAGACCGAGTGTATCTCCTTGGGGTGCTCCAGTACTGTTCGTGAGAAAGAAAGACGGGTCGATGAGGCTTTGTATCGACTACCGGCAACTGAACAAGGCAACGGTAAAGAATAAATATCCATTGCCTCGTATTGATGATCTGTTTGATCAGTTGCAAGGTTCATCTGTTTATTCCAAGATCGACTTGAGATCTGGATACCATCAATTGAGAGTCAGGGACTCTGATATCTCAAAGACTGCATTTAGAACCAGGTATGGACACTATGAGTTTATTGTCATGCCTTTTGGTTTGACGAATGCACCGGCGGTATTTATGGGATTGATGAACCGCGTCTTTCAAAAATATTTGGATGATTTTGTTATCATATTCATCGATGATATATTGATTTATTCAAAGAATATGATTGAACATGCTAATCATCTGAGGACTGTGTTGAGAATTCTGAGAGCTGAGAAGTTGTATGCGAAACTGTCAAAATGCGAGTTTTGGTTAAAACAGGTAGTGTTTTTGGGTCACATTATATCGGGAGACGGTATATCAGTTGATCCCAGTAAGGTTGAAGCCGTGATTAGTTGGCCAAGACCTACATCTGTGCCAGAAATTCGTAGTTTTATGGGTTTGGCAGGGTATTACCGACGTTTTATCCAAGATTTTTCGAGTATTGCTAAGCCTATTACTCAGCTAACTCAGAAGAATGCTCCGTTTAACTGGTCTGAAGACTGTGAGACTAGTTTTCTAGAACTGAAGAAAAGATTAACCAGTGCGCCTGTTTTGGCGATTCCTTCAGGTACTGGTGGATTTGTCGTTTATTGTGATGCATCTCACCGAGGATTGGGTTGTGTTTTGATGCAGCGGGGGCATGTGATTGCTTATGCCTCGAGACAGCTGAAACCCCATGAAACTCGTTACCCAATTCATGATCTTGAATTGGCAGCCATAGTCTTTGCACTGAAGATATGGCGACATTACCTCTACGGTGAGAAATTCGAAATTTATTCTGATCACAAAAGCTTGAAATATCTGTTTTCACAATCAGAGTTGAATATGAGACAGCGGAGGTGGCTGGATTTATTGAAAGACTTTGATTGTGAGATTAAATATTATCCAGGGAAATCCAATGCAGCAGCAGATGCACTGAGTCGAAAGGTATGTGCACTATCCTTATCGACGATTGGTGTATCAAATTTGATTGAAGACTGCTGTTTGTCTGGATTAGTATTTGAGACAGATCGTCAGCCTCTGAGATTGTGTGCTGTTCGAGCTGAACCAGAGCTAATTTTGAAAATTAAAGCAGCTCAGAAAGGTGATCAGAATATACAGAAGTCGATTGCTATGGTTAGAGCTGGACATCGATCGGAATACCAGGTTCGAAATGGTATTTTGTATGTGAATAATCGTTTAGTTGTGCCGAATGTTTCGGAATTGAGACAACGAATATTATCAGAAGCGCACAACAGTCGTTTTAGCATTCATCCTGGGGGCAGGAAAATGTACAATGATGTAAAGACACAATATTGGTGGAAACAAATGAAAGCTGATGTGACTACATTTGTAGCCAAGTGTCTGAATTGCCAACAGGTGAAGGCTGAAAGAAAGAAACCAGGAGGATTGTTACAGAGTTTGTCCATTCCTGAATGGAAATGGGATCACATTTCCATGGACTTTGTGACACAGTTGCCGAGATCCTCCCGAGGTTATGATGCGATTTGGGTCGTGATTGATCGATTGACCAAATCTGCATGTTTTATTCCATACAAAATGACCTACCGATATGATCAGATGGCCGATATCTATGTCAAAGAAGTGGTTAGACTGCACGGAGTGCCGAAGTCGATTGTTTCAGATCGTGACCCTCGGTTTACTTCGCACTTCTGGCAGAGTTTGCAGCAAGCTCTCGGTACGAAATTGCATTTGAGTACCGCATATCATCCACAGACTGACGGACAGTCAGAACGGACGATACAGACATTGGAAGATATGCTCAGAGCTGTGGTACTGGATTTTAGTACTAATTGGCAGGATGCATTGCCTCTTTGTGAATTTTCGTACAACAATAGCTACCAAACGAGTATTGAGATGGCACCATTTGAAGCGTTGTACGGAAAGAAATGTCGATCCCCTCTTTACTGGGATGATATCTCTGAAGTTCCTGAAACTGGACCGGATATGATCAGAGATATGACTGAGAAAGTAAAGCTGATTCAGAAGAAAATGAAGGCAGCTCAGGACAGACAAGCCAAATATGCCAACCTCAGACGACGACCGTTGGTATTTGAGGTAGGAGACCGAGTATTCCTGAAAATTTCACCTTTCAGGGGTGTTGTCCAATTTGGAAAGAAAGGGAAATTGTCTCCAAGATACGTTGGTCCGTATGAGATTCTTGAAAAGATAGGAGATCGTGCCTATCGACTTGCTTTGCCGCCTTCATTATCTGGAATACATGATGTCTTTCATGTATCGATGCTGCGGAAGTATCTCCCTGATGATTCTCACGTGATTCAACCCGACGAGACTGAGCTGGACGAGACATTGACTTATGTCGAGAAACCGATCCGGATTATCGATCGTAAAGAGAAACAGCTCAGAACAAAGACGATTCCTTTGGTGAAAGTTCAATGGACTCGTCACGGTGTTGAAGAAGCTACGTGGGAGACTGAATCTGATATGAGACAGGAATTCCCAGCATTATTTTACTGATGTAAATACGTACTCGCCTGTAATTACAATCTTTCTTAATGATATGATTTGATTATCGATGATTTCGAGGACGAAATCGTATCTTAGGGGGGGAGAAATGTAATGCCCGGAAAAATTAATCCCAGTAATCGGTAATTATTGAAATATAATTGAGATGATTATGAAAGGATTAATCGGGACACGAATCGAGATAACGTGTGACATCGAATGTGCGAGGACAGTAGCTGTGGCGCACATGCGCGAACCAATGCGCGCACATGCGCCAACAGGACAGAAGGTCTCGCGCATATGCGCGATGAAGGTGCGCGCATATGCGCGAGTTGTGCGAAAGCCACGGTAAACTCCAGTAGCCCTCGCGCATATGCGCGGAAAGAGTCGCGCACATGCGCGAGCTGCCGATGCCATTTCCAGTAGCTTTCGCGCATATGCGCGGAAGACATCGCGCACATGCGCGAGCTGCTGAGGCGGAGACCCGAAGGTCTCGCGCATATGCGCCGGGGAAGTCACGCATATGCGCGAGACATGCAGCAAGGAAACGCGCCACTTGGATCAAGGGGAGCCGTGAGTATATATATATATATATACATGCAAAATCATTTTCTTCAGAAAAGGAAATCGAAGAAGGAAACGAAACTTTTGGAATTTGATTTTAGAATTCAATCGTGCGATCAATCCGTCCGTCTGATTTTGATTCCGACTTCGGTACCGAGTTCCTAGCAACGTAGGCTACACTTTGACGTAAGTTCTGCTACGTTTTGACATGCTTTGAAATTATGCTATTGTCAGAATTGAATGGAACTCATATATGTTGTTCTTGATATAGTAGACATCATAGAATCGAAGTCAGATTAAGAAATAGACTGATTATGGAATTGTTATGAATTTCTGATTATAATCAGTTGATATTGGACATAGTTGGATTATGGATTGAGTAGGGATTGTACTGGATATAGGTTATGAATTGTAACTATTAGCTGGTGAATTGGTATAGACGGGGATATTGGAATTGTACCGTTATACCGTTGATTTTGAACTAAATCCAGATTGATCGGATTGTTATCGATTTGAACGGTATATTGATATGAGATTATTGATATTGTCAGTACCAGACAGATTGTGAGTTCAGGACTTTGACTGAGCGGGAAACCGAGACTGCAACGAAAGGTATAAGTCAATGTGGTATTGGGAAATGGACTTGAGTCGGTTTAGACTTGGGTTTCCCTAAATCACATACTTTACTTTATTTGCATTGATTGATTTATATACTTGTTCTCTGGAGTTTAGACAGCAGGTATTAGAGGAGTCATCTTATGACAGAAGTGCCGTTAGTGGTGGGATCACCACGGGCACATTGCACGATGTCATAAGATGGTGTATTGGCGGATGTGCCAACGTATGTCACTGGATGTTTGGCTATCGATGTGGATAGGATGGTGGCTTTTTCTATTACTGTTAATCAATAGTGTATCGATGTGGATAGATTAGTAGCTCTTCTATTACTGTTAATCGATGTCATATCGATGTGGATAGAATTAGAGTTGCTTCTATTACTGTTAATCGGTACTATATTGATGTGGATAGAATCATAGCTTCCTCTATTACTGGTAATCGATACCGTATCGATGTGAATAGAACTGGAGTCTTTTCTATTACTGTTGATCGATACCATATCGGCGTGGATAGAACTGGAGTCTTTTCTATCACTGTTAGTCGATATATACATGCCAACTTCTGGAAACCGGGATCCCTAGACTAGGATTGAGTCTAGTCTTAAATGACGTAGCTACGAGTATTGTCGACAGTTTGATATTGTTTATGTTTCAGATTTTGATACATATTCATGTTACCTGATTACATGCTTTATATTGTTTATATGATTGCATGTTTCATTGATTTATACTGGGGATTATATTCTCACCGGTATATCCGGCTGTTGTCTTGTCTGTATGTGTACTTGACAACAGGTGGGACAGGATCAGGGTCCAGGAAATGAAGAGAGAGATCGTGATTAGCGTGGTGGCACCGGACTTGGACTAGAGATAGGGTTGAACACTTGATAGTAGTTGTCAAACCCTAGTTTGAATAAATGTGTTGTAATACAGGACTTGTATTTTATATACTGATATGTATATATAGTTTGATTTCACTACGTTCCGCATTTTAAAAAAAAAAATTTTTAGACCCTGTGTTAATTGATTAATTAGTCCCAATTATGATTAAGAACTTGATTAGCGTCCGGGTCCCCACACTTTTGCGTGCTATTCTTAAAAAGAACTTGGAATGACATTTCTATGTACTTTATTTTGGGGTTGCCTAGGACTAAGAAGGGGAGGGATTCTATTTTAGGATTACTTTATGGGCTAAACTTTGCACAATAAACTTTGGGTACACTTTCGCGTGCTATTCTTAAAAGAACTTGGATTGACATTTCTATGGAATTTATTTTGGGGTTGCCTAGGACAAAGAAGGGGAAGGATTATATTTATGGATTACTTTATGGGCTAAACTTGGCACAATATTGTTGTATCTATTATAAGAAAGGGAGGGATTATATTTATGGATTACTTTATGGGCTAAACTTTGCACAATAAAGTTGTAATCTACTACTTGTCATCCTCAAACGGATGGACAAACTGAAGTTGTAAATAGAACTTTGGGAACACTTTTGCGTGCTATTCTTAAAAGAACTTGGATTGACATATCTATGGAATTTATTTTGGGGTTGCCTAGGACTAAGAAGGGGAAGGATTATGTGACACCCTGACGCGTTACAATTAAAATACAGCGGAATTTAAAATTTTCTTTCAAATGGAAGGAGTTTCAAAATACATTTCATAAAAGTGTTTACAAAATAACAACATGATCATTCCAATGACATAACAAAATACAAAATATCATTAGTGTGATCATGCTACAAAATGATACAAAATAATCATCCTTCCAATCTTCGTATGCATATGACCCCCATCCACAATCAACGTCCCGGTCCGTCGCTCTTATCTGCATCACATGAAATAACTGAAATGAGAATAAATCTCAGCAAGTGGAACTCTTACATAGCAATGATACATAGTATACTCTGTAAAACATGGCTTTTAAATCATAAATACCATCGACTCTGAAACATGAATACTGTAGCAATAACTGTAGCAATAGCATAGCAATAGATAACAATACGATGGTATTCTCTTTCTATGGTTGGATTGATATCAATAGTATCTGTGACTGTGGTTGCCAATATCCCATCGATATAAATCGATAACTGTGAGGGGATAAAAGCCTATGGTCGATGATCATCTAATTGCATGCAATGCTATGGCTATGATTAATCAATCCAATAAAACATTTGAATTCTCAATAGCATTTAAGGCCGTCGTTTCGCAATCTCATAATATCTCTTGTATTCCCTTTATAACGATGGTGAGACATATAATGCCTCCAATAGATAATCAATGAAATGAATACATAGCAATGGTTCAATGGAAGGGAATAACACTTTGAAACCTTTAAAACACAATACATATATCAATCATGTGAGCACAAGGGTGAAATTCCACTTACTACCAATAGAACACCTCCAACTACACTCTTGATACACCACCTACAACAATAATCCATAAATAACACCAATGTCAACTCTATATCCACAAGTACAAGCCAAATAATCCATTAAACAACTCAAACATCAAATCCAAAATAACCCTTAACTCAAAACTTCGCTAGAATCGCACCAAAAACTTACCTAAGCTTCCTTATACCACGGAGAACGTCGATCTCAAGTCGGAAATCCAAACAAAGCCAAGAATCAAAGATGGGAAGCAAAAGAAATGGATGAAAACCCTTGGTATTTGAGAGAAAATCTCGAAAAGTAGATAGGATAAGGTATGGAATGAAGTCAACTCAATCAAAAAGGTACTAAATAACTCGCCCATACCTACACCGCGGGTGCGCCAACACAAGCACCGCGGGTGCGCCATGCTCACGGCATTCCAAAATAAATTCCATGCACGAAGACCGCGGGTGCGGTGCTACAATTACCGCGGGTGCGGTGCACACCGCGGGTGCGGTCCTTGCACTGCCGCGGGTGCGGTCATGCCACGGCCTCCCAAATGCAAAATGATGAATAGTACACCGCGGGGGCACTCATCTAAGAGCGCGGGTGCACTCTACTCACGGCAATGAACAGTAAAAACTCAACTAAAATCGATCCGAAACGCTGAAACGAACAATCAACACCAACTAATACCTCAAATAAATAATAACCAAAAATACTATAGCCCAAAACACAACTAAACACGACTAATCAAAAACCCAAATAACACACTAAAGCTTAAACCGTACCGTACACCGGGCTCAGCTATTACAATCTCCCCTCCTTAGAGGAATTTCGTCCGCGAAATTGACGTCACGGCACGAACAACTCAGGATACCTCTCTCTCATCTCAGTCTCTGGTTCCCACGTAGCCTCCTCGATCAAATGGTTCCTCCAAAGGACTTTAACGATGCCGATCTCTTTGTTCCTCAAAACTCTAACTGTGCGATCCATAATCTGAATCGGAATCTCATGGTAAGTCAGACTCGGCGTCAAGTCCAATGGCTCATGGTGAAGAACATGGGAAGGATCTGCAATATACTTCCTGAGCATCGATACATGAAACACATTATGGACTCTGTCAAGATCGGGCGGTAGGGCTAATCTGTAGGCTCGATCACCAACTCTGTCCAATATCTCGAATGGACCAATGAATCTAGGACTCAACTTGCCCTTCTTGCCAAATCTCATCACACCCTTGAGAGGTGCTATCTTCAGAAAAACATGATCGCCAACCTCGAACTGCAAAGGTCTGCGACGAACGTCTGCATAACTCTTCTGCCTCGACTGAGCAGTCTTCATCCGCTCTCTGATAACTGCAACAACATCGGCAGTCTGCTGGACCAACTCGGGACCCAACATCTTCCTCTCTCCAACCTCATCCCAAAACAAAGGAGATCTGCACTTCCTGCCATAAAGTGCCTCATACGGTGCCATGCCAATCGTCGCCTGGTAGCTATTGTTGTACGTGAACTCCACAAGTGGCAATTTAGAATCCCAACTACCAGAATAGTCAATAGTACAAGCTCTGAGCATATCCTCCAGAATCTGAATGACTCTCTCTGACTGACCGTCGCTCTGAGGATGATAAGCTGTACTGAAAGCCAATCGAGAACCCATAGCTCTGTGAAGACTCTTCCAAAACTCGGAGGTAAATCTAGGGTCACGATCAGACACAATCGACACGGGCACACCATGAAGTCTAACAATCTCGGCAATGTAGTCCTCGGCATACTGAGACATAGAATACGTCGTCTTGACTGGGAGAAAATGAGCCGACTTGGTCAACCTATCAACAATGACCCAAATGGAATTATAACCCCTCTGAACTCTGGGCAGACCAGTCACGAAATCCATGGTGATGTGCTCCCATTTCCACTGAGGAATCGGCAAAGATAGCAATGTCCCAGCGGGTCTCTGATGCTCAATCTTAACCTGCTGACAAGTAAGGCACTGAGAAATGAACAAAGCAATATCTTTCTTCATACCTGGCCACCAATAGAGTCGACGAAGATCCTGATACATCTTCGTACTGCCTGGATGAATCAAATAAGGTGCGGTATGAGCCTCTGTCAAGACGTCTCTACGAATATCGTCGCCAGAAGGAACACAAATACGGCCTCTGAAAGTTACCAAATCATCACCATTCAGACTAAACTCTGAATTCCCTCTAGCCTCGGCTCTAGCTCTCAACTCTGCCAACTGCACATCAGTCGCCTGCTCTCTACGGATCCTGTCCGTCAATGTAGATCGAATAACCAACGCTGACAAACGAGCAATGGTACCTGGAATCACTAGATCAATCTCCTCTCTCTGCAAATCCATCAACAATGGTCTCTGAATCAAAGAACTCAATGAAGCACTCGACTTGCGGCTCAAAGCATCAGCCACTACATTCGCTTTCCCTGGGTGATAGCTGATGGTCACATCATAATCCTTGACAAGCTCTAACCACCTCCTCTGCCTCATGTTGAGCTCTTTCTGCGAGAACAGATACTTCAAACTCTTGTGGTCTGTGAAAATCTCACACTTTTCGCCATACAAGTAGTGTCTCCAAATCTTCAGGGCGAAAACCACAGCTGCCAACTCTAAATCATGCGTCGGATAATTCTTCTCATAATCTTTCAACTGACGAGACGCATAGGCAATGACCTTACCTCGCTGCATCAGCACTGCGCCAAGGCCTCTCTTCGACGCATCGGTAAAGACAACAAAGTCCTCTGAACCACTGGGCAAAGAAAGAACAGGAGCTGTCGTCAATCTGTCCTTCAACTCCTGAAATGCACTCTGGCAATCGATAGACCACTCGAACTTCACAGTCTTCCTCGTCAGATTGGACAATGGCAGGGCAATCTTGGAGAAACCTGAAATGAAACAACGATAGTAACCTGCCAAACCAAGGAAACTGCGAACCTCTGAAACAGTGGTAGGAATAGGCCAACTCTGAATCGCCTCTATCTTCAACGGATCAACAGCAATGCCATCTCTCGAAACAACATGGCCTAGAAAAGAAATCTGATCCAGCCAAAACTCACACTTCTTCAGTTTGGCAAAAAGCCTCTTCTCTCGCAACAACTGAAGGACAACTCTGAGATGCTCGGCATGAAGCTCTCTGGTCTTGGAATAGATCAAGATATCGTCAATGAAGACAATGACGAAGCTATCCAGATAAGGCTTGAACACACGGTTCATCAGGTCCATGAAGACTGAAGGGGCATTGGTCAAACCAAAAGACATCACAATAAACTCATAGTGACCGTACCTGGTCCGAAAAGCTGTCTTAGGGATATCAGACTCCCTAACCTTCAACTGATAGTAGCCAGACCGAAGATCAATCTTCGAGAACACATTGGCACCATGGAGCTGATCAAACAAATCATCTATCCGAGGCAATGGATACTTGTTCTTGACAGTTACTTTGTTGAGCTCCCTGTAGTCGATACACAGCCGCAAGGAACCATCCTTCTTCTTGACAAACAGAACCGGAGCTCCCCAAGGCGAAGAACTCGGACGAATAAAGCCTTTGTCTAAAAGATCCTGCAACTGAGTCTTCAACTCCTTCATCTCGGTAGGGGCCATCCTGTACGGAGCCTTAGAAATAGGAACCGTACCTGGAGCTAAATCGATCACAAACTCAACATCCCTATCCGGCGGCAAACCCGGAACATCATCCTCAAACACATCAGCAAACTCCCTCACCACATCAATATCATCTACATTCAACTTAATCAGTCTATCAACATCCACAATAGAAGCAAGAAACCCATCGCAACCTTTACACAACAATCTCTCAGCCTCAAGACAAGAAATAAAAGGAAGGACCAGCGAAGTACCTGCACTGGCGAGCGCTCCTCCCTGGCCATCATCTGCAAAAGTCACCTTCTTAGCAACACAATCGATAACTGCACGGTAAGTCGAAAGCCAATCCATGCCAAGAATAACGTCGAAAGCAACCATAGGGATAACAATCAAATCAGCGAATACAACTCGCTCCTCAATACGAACAGGGCACGCAAAGACGATCGATGTCGGGCACAAGACATCCCCCGAAGGTAAAACAACATTAAGATGAAGGGGAAGAACAGAAGGAACTATACCCAAAGATCTCAAAAATAATTCAGACATAAAAGAATGAGTAGCACCAGTATCAATCAAAGTAGTAGCTACTCTGCCTGAAATCAAAATAGTACTAAGGATCAATGAAGATTCACGATTAATACCTTCCTTAGTCATGGAAAAGATACGACCCTGCACCTTCCCTTGGCTATCTCCCCTCGGGCAATTCCTGGCAACGTGGCCTGCCGCGCCACAACGAAAACAAGTATGAGTGCCCAATCTGCACTCTCCTCGATGATGCTTACCACACTTTGGACACTGCGGCTTCTCAGGATCAAATGGAGCAACTGGAACTGGCGGAGGTCTAGGACTCGACTCCATCTTGCCCTTGCCCTTGAAACGATCCCTGCCCCTCTGATTCGAACCCTGGCCTCTCTGAGCAATGGCCTGGTGTCTCTCTTGCCTCTCCCGGGCAATGTCCTTCTCATCCTGCTCGGCCAACAAAGCTTTGGACACAATCTCCTTGAAAGTAACGGCCTTGGACATGTTGATATCACGACGAATCTCAGCTCTAAGGCCTCGAATGAAATGAGCGCCTTTGTCTTTGTCGTTCGAAGCAACATACGGAGCAAAAAGGCAACCCTCCTCGAACTTCAGAATATACTGGCCAACATCCATGCTCCCCTGTCGAAGCTCCAAGAACTCCGTAACCTTCCTCGCTCGAAGTGCGTCGGGGAAATACTTGTCGTAGAACAAGTCAGTGAACTCTGACCACTTCAGTGTCGCAACATCCACTCCAACTTTCGTAGCATTCCACCAGATACGTGCAGCTTTAACTAGCAAGAACACTGCACAGCTAATCCTGTCTTTATCCTCATACTGGAGATGATCGAAGATAGCTTCAAGCGCCTTGACCCACTCGACAGCAACTAGAGGATCGGTGCTACCTGCGAATTCCGGTGGATCCATTCTCTTAAAAGCAGAAAAGACGGCATCAGTGCCAACTGCCTGAGCAACCTGACCTCTCACTTGGCCTCGACCCTGTCCTGCCCCTTGCAATCGGAGCAACTGCTGAATCTGATCACTATGCACCTTGGCCTGCTCCTTAAGCAACTTGCCGAACTCGTCGACAACTCTCGAGGAAGAACTATCCTCACCCTCTGCCGCCTTACGCTTAGGAGGCATACTCTACAATTGCTCACAAGACACCAATCAATAAATAACAATGAATAGATGCAAGAAAACATACCCGGACAGTTGAAAGTAGACGAAGTCATATGCATTGGTCCGAAGAACCGGTGCTCTGATACCACTAAATGTGACACCCTGACCCGTTACAATTAAAATACAGCGGAATTTAAAATTTTCTTTCAAATGGAAGGAGTTTCAAAATACATTTCATAAAAGTGTTTACAAAATAACAACATGATCATTCCAATGACATAACAAAATACAAAATATCATTAGTGTGATCATGCTACAAAATGATACAAAATAATCATCCTTCCAATCTTCGTATGCATATGACCCCCATCCACAATCAACGTCCCGGTCCGTCGCTCTTATCTGCATCACATGAAATAACTGAAATGAGAATAAATCTCAGCAAGTGGAACTCTTACATAGCAATGATACATAGTATACTCTGTAAAACATGGCTTTTAAATCATAAATACCATCGACTCTGAAACATGAATACTGTAGCAATAACTGTAGCAATAACATAGCAATAGATAGCAATACGATGGTATTCTCTTTCTATGGTTGGATTGATATCAATAGTATCTGTGACTGTGGTTGCCAATATCCCATCGATATAAATCGATAACTGTGAGGGGATAAAAGCCTATGGTCGATGATCATCTAATTGCATGCAATGCTATGGCTATGATTAATCAATCCAATAAAACATTTGAATTCTCAATAGCATTTAAGGCCGTCGTTTCGCAATCTCATAATATCTCTTGTATTCCCTTTATAACGATGGTGAGACATATAATGCCTCCAATAGATAATCAATGAAATGAATACATAGCAATGGTTCAATGGAAGGGAATAACACTTTGAAACCTTTAAAACACAATACATATATCAATCATGTGAGCACAAGGGTGAAATTCCACTTACTACCAATAGAACACCTCCAACTACACTCTTGATACACCACCTACAACAATAATCCATAAATAACACCAATGTCAACTCTATATCCACAAGTACAAGCCAAATAATCCATTAAACAACTCAAACATCAAATCCAAAATAACCCTTAACTCAAAACTTCGCTAGAATCGCACCAAAAACTTACCTAAGCTTCCTTATACCACGGAGAACGTCGATCTCAAGTCGGAAATCCAAACAAAGCCAAGAATCAAAGATGGGAAGCAAAAGAAATGGATGAAAACCCTTGGTATTTGAGAGAAAATCTCGAAAAGTAGATAGGATAAGGTATGGAATGAAGTCAACTCAATCAAAAAGGTACTAAATAACTCGCCCATACCTACACCGCGGGTGCGCCAACACAAGCACCGCGGGTGCGCCATGCTCACGGCATTCCAAAATAAATTCCATGCACGAAGACCGCGGGTGCGGTGCTACAATTACCGCGGGTGCGGTGCACACCGCGGGTGCGGTCCTTGCACTGCCGCGGGTGCGGTCATGCCACGGCCTCCCAAATGCAAAATGATGAATAGTACACCGCGGGGGCACTCATCTAAGAGCGCGGGTGCACTCTACTCACGGCAATGAACAGTACAAACTCAACTAAAATCGATCCGAAACGCTGAAACGAACAATCAACACCAACTAATACCTCAAATAAATAATAACCAAAAATACTATAGCCCAAAACACAACTAAACACGACTAATCAAAAACCCAAATAACACAGTAAAGCTTAAACCGTACCGTACACCGGGCTCAGCTATTACAGATTATATTTATGGATTACTTTATGGGCTAAACTTGGCACAATATTGTTGTATCTACTATAAGAAGGGGAGGGATTATATTTATGGATTACTTTATGGGCTAAACTTTGCACAATAAAGTTGTAATCTACTACTTGTCATCCTCAAACGGATTGACAAACTGAAGTTGTAAATAGAACTTTGGGAACACTTTTGCGTGCTATTCTTAAAAGAACTTGGATTGACAATTCTATGGACTTTATTTTGGGGTTGCCTAGGACTAAGAAGGGGAGGGATTCTATTTATGGATTACTTTATGGGCTAAACTTTGCACAATAAAGTTGTAATCTACTATTTGTCATCCTCAAACGGATGGACAAACTGAAGTTGTAAATAGAACTTTGGGAACACTTTTGCGAGCTATTCTTAAAAGAACTTGGATTGACATTTCTATGGACTTTATTTTGGGGTTGCCTAGGACTAAGAAGGGGAGGGATTCTATTTATGGATTACTTTATGGGCTAAACTTTGCACAATAAAGTTGTAATCTACTACTTGTCATCCTCAAACGGATGGACAAACAGAAGTTGTAAATAGAACTTTGGGAACACTTTTGCGTGCTATTCTTAAAAAGAACTTGGATTGACATTTCTATGGACTTTATTTTGGGGTTGCCTTAGACTAAGAAGGGGAGGGATTATATTTATGGATTACTTTATGGGCTAAACTTTGCACAATAAAGTTGTAATCTACTACTTGTCATCCTCAAACGGATGGACAAACTGAAGTTGTAAATAGAACTTTGGGAACACTTTTGCGTGCTATTCTTAAAAGAACTTGGATTGACATTTCTATGGACTTTATTTTGGGGTTGCCTAGGACTAAGAAGGGGAGGGATTCTATTTATGGATTACTTTATGGGCTAAAATTTGCACAATAAAGTTGTAATCTACTACTTGTCATCCTCAAACGGATGGACAAACTGAAGTTGTAAATAGAACTTTGGGAACACTTTTGCGTGCTATTCTTAAAAGAACTTGGATTGACATTTCTATGGACTTTATTTTGGGGTTGCGTAGGACTAAGAAGGGGAGGGATTCTATTTATGGATTACTTTATGGGCTAAACTTTGCACAATAAAGTTGTAATCTACTACTTGTCATCCTCAAACGGATGGACAAACTGAAGTTGTAAATAGAACTTTGGGAACACTTTTGCGTGCTATTCTTAAAAAGAACTTGGATTGACATTTCTATGGACTTTATTTGGGGTTGCCTTGGACTAAGAAGGGGAGGGATTATATTTATGGATTACTTTATGGGCTAAACTTTGCACATAAAGTTCTAATCTACAACTTGTCATCCTCAAACGGATGGACAAACTGAAGTTGTCAATAGAACTTTTAGGTACACTTTTGCGTGCTATTCTTAAAAAGAACTTGGAATGACATTTCTATGTACTTTATTTTGGGGTTGCCTAGGACTAAGAAGGGGAGAGATTCTATTTTTGGATTACTTTATGGGCTAAACTTTGCACAATAAACTTAGGGTACACTTTCGCGTGCTATTCTTAAAAGAACTTGGATTGACATTTCTATGGACTTTATTTTGGGGTTGCCTAGGACTAAGAAGGGGAAGGATTATATTTATGGATTACTTTATGGGCTAAACTTGGCACAATATTGTTGTATCTACTATAAGAAGGGGAGGGATTCTATTTATGGATTACTTTATGGGCTAAACTTTGCACAATAAAGTTGTAATCTACTACTTGTCATCCTCAAACGGATGGACAAACTGAAGTTGTAAATAGAACTTTGGGAACACTTTTGCGTGCTATTCTTAAAAGAACTTGGATTGACATTTCTATGGACTTTATTTTGGGGTTGCCTAGGACTAAGAAGGGGAGGGATTCTATTTATGGATTACTTTATGCGCTAAACTTTGCACAATAAAGTTGTAATCTACTACTTGTCATCCTCAAACGGATGGACAAACTGAAGTTGTAAATAGAACTTTGGGAACACTATTGCGTGCTATTCTTAAAAGAACTTGGATTGACATTTCTATGGACTTTATTTTGGGGTTGCCTAGGACTAAGAAGGGGAGGGATTCTATTTATGGATTACTTTATGGGCTAAAATTTGCACAATAAAGTTGTAATCTACTACTTGTCATCCTCAAACGGATGGACAAACAAAAGTTGTAAATAGAACTTTGGGAACACTTTTGCGTGCTATTCTTAAAAAGAACTTGGATTGACATTTCTATGGACTTTATTTTGGGGTTGCCTTGGACTAAGAAGGGGAGGGATTATATTTATGGATTACTTTATGGGCTAAACTTTGCACAATAAAGTTGTAATCTACTACTTGTCATCCTCAAACGGATGGACAAACTGAAGTTGTAAATAGAACTTTGGGAACACTTTTGCGTGCTATTCTTAAAAGAACTTGGATTGACATTTCTATGGACTTTATTTTGGGGTTGCCTAGGACTAAGAAGGGGAGAGATTCTATTTATGGATTACTTTATGGGCTAAACTTTGCACAATAAAGTTGTAATCTACTACTTGTCATCCTCAAACGGATGGACAAACTGAAGTTGTAAATAGAACTTTGGGAACACTTTTGCGTGCTATTCTTAAAAGAACTTGGATTGACATTTCTATGGACTTTATTTTGGGGTTGTCTAGGACTAAGAAGGCGAGGGATTCTATTTATGGATTACTTTATGGGCTAAACTTTGCACAATAAAGTTGTAATCTACTACTTGTCATCCTCAAACGGATGGACAAACTGAAGATGTAAATAGAACTTTGGGAACACTTTTGCGTGCTATTCTTAAAAAGAACTTGGATTGACATTTCTATGGACTTTATTTTGGGGTTGCCTTGGACTAAGAAGGGGAGGGATTATATTTATGGATTACTTTATGGGCTAAACTTTGCACATAAAGTTGTAATCTACAACTTGTCATCCTCAAACGGATGGACAAACTGAAGTTGTCAATAGAACTATTGGGTACACTTTTGCGTGCTATTCTTAAAAAGAACTTGGAATGACATTTCTATGTACTTTATTTTGGGGTTGCCTAGGACTAAGAAGGGGAGGGATTCTATTTTTGGATTACTTTATGGGCTAAACTTTGCACAATAAACTTTGGGTACACTTTCGCGTGCTATTCTTAAAAGAACTTGGATTGACATTTCTATGGAATTTATTTTGGGGTTGCCTAGGACAAAGAAGGGGAATGATTATATTTATGGATTACTTTATGGGCTAAACTTGGCACAATATTGTTGTATCTACTATAAGAAGGGGAGGGATTATATTTATGGATTACTTTATGGGCTAAACTTTGCACAATAAAGTTGTAATCTACTACTTGTCATCCTCAAACGGATGGACAAACTGAAGTTGTAAATAGAACTTTGGGAACACTTTTGCGTGCTATTCTTAAAAGAACTTGGATGTCTTGGGGTTGCCTAGGACTAAGAAGGGGAAGGATTATATTTATGGATTACTTTATGGGCTAAACTTGGCACAATATTGTTGTATCTACTATAAGAAGGGGAGGGATTATATTTATGGATTACTTTATGGGCTAAACTTTGCACAATAAAGTTGTAATCTACTACTTGTCATCCTCAAACGGATGGACAAACTGAAGTTGTAAATAGAACTTTGGGAACACTTTTGCGTGCTATTCTTAAAAGAACTTGGATTGACAATTCTATGGACTTTATTTTGGGGTTGCCTAGGACTAAGAAGGGGAGGGATTCTATTTATGGATTACTTTATGGGCTAAACTTTGCACAATAAAGTTGTAATCTACTATTTGTCATCCTCAAACGGATGGACAAACTGAAGTTGTAAATAGAACTTTGGGAACACTTTTGCGTGCTATTCTTAAAAGAACTTGGATTGACATTTATATGGACTTTATTTTGGGGTTGTCTAGGACTAAGAAGGCGAGGGATTCTATTTATGGATTACTTTATGGGCTAAACTTGCACAATAAAGTTGTAATCTACTACTTGTCATCCTCAAACGGATGGACAAACTGAAGATGTAAATAGAACTTTGGGAACACTTTTGCGTGCTATTCTTAAAAAGAACTTGGATTGACATTTCTATGGACTTTATTTTGGGGTTGCCTTGGACTAAGAAGGGGAGGGATTATATTTATGGATTACTTTATGGGCTAAACTTTGCACATAAAGTTCTAATCTACAACTTGTCATCCTCAAACGGATGGACAAACTGAAGTTGTCAATAGAACTTTTGGGTACACTTTTGCGTGCTATTCTTAAAAAGAACTTGGAATGACATTTCTATGTACTTTATTTTGGGGTTGCCTAGGACTAAGAAGGGGAGAGATTCTATTTTTGGATTACTTTATGGGCTAAACTTTGCACAATAAACTTAGGGTACACTTTCGCGTGCTATTCTTAAAAGAACTTGGATTGACATTTCTATGGACTTTATTTTGGGGTTGCCTAGGACTAAGAAGGGGAAGGATTATATTTATGGATTACTTTATGGGCTAAACTTGGCACAATATTGTTGTATCTACTATAAGAAGGGGAGGGATTCTATTTATGGATTACTTTATGGGCTAAACTTTGCACAATAAAGTTGTAATCTACTACTTGTCATCCTCAAACGGATGGACAAACTGAAGTTGTAAATAGAACTTTGGGAACACTTTTGCGTGCTATTCTTAAAAGAACTTGGATTGACATTTCTATGGACTTTATTTTGGGGTTGCCTAGGACTAAGAAGGGGAGGGATTCTATTTATGGATTACTTTATGCGCTAAACTTTGCACAATAAAGTTGTAATCTACTACTTGTCATCCTCAAACGGATGGACAAACTGAAGTTGTAAATAGAACTTTGGGAACACTATTGCGTGCTATTCTTAAAAGAACTTGGATTGACATTTCTATGGACTTTATTTTGGGGTTGCCTAGGACTAAGAAGGGGAGGGATTCTATTTATGGATTACTTTATGGGCTAAAATTTGCACAATAAAGTTGTAATCTACTACTTGTCATCCTCAAACGGATGGACAAACAAAAGTTGTAAATAGAACTTTGGGAACACTTTTGCGTGCTATTCTTAAAAAGAACTTGGATTGACATTTCTATGGACTTTATTTTGGGGTTGCCTTGGACTAAGAAGGGGAGGGATTATATTTATGGATTACTTTATGGGCTAAACTTTGCACAATAAAGTTGTAATCTACTACTTGTCATCCTCAAACGGATGGACAAACTGAAGTTGTAAATAGAACTTTGGGAACACTTTTGCGTGCTATTCTTAAAAGAACTTGGATTGACATTTCTATGGACTTTATTTTGGGGTTGCCTAGGACTAAGAAGGGGAGAGATTCTATTTATGGATTACTTTATGGGCTAAACTTTGCACAATAAAGTTGTAATCTACTACTTGTCATCCTCAAACGGATGGACAAACTGAAGTTGTAAATAGAACTTTGGGAACACTTTTGCGTGCTATTCTTAAAAGAACTTGGATTGACATTTCTATGGACTTTATTTTGGGGTTGTCTAGGACTAAGAAGGCGAGGGATTCTATTTATGGATTACTTTATGGGCTAAACTTTGCACAATAAAGTTGTAATCTACTACTTGTCATCCTCAAACGGATGGACAAACTGAAGATGTAAATAGAACTTTGGGAACACTTTTGCGTGCTATTCTTAAAAAGAACTTGGATTGACATTTCTATGGACTTTATTTTGGGGTTGCCTTGGACTAAGAAGGGGAGGGATTATATTTATGGATTACTTTATGGGCTAAACTTTGCACATAAAGTTGTAATCTACAACTTGTCATCCTCAAACGGATGGACAAACTGAAGTTGTCAATAGAACTATTGGGTACACTTTTGCGTGCTATTCTTAAAAAGAACTTGGAATGACATTTCTATGTACTTTATTTTGGGGTTGCCTAGGACTAAGAAGGGGAGGGATTCTATTTTTGGATTACTTTATGGGCTAAACTTTGCACAATAAACTTTGGGTACACTTTCGCGTGCTATTCTTAAAAGAACTTGGATTGACATTTCTATGGAATTTATTTTGGGGTTGCCTAGGACAAAGAAGGAGAATGATTATATTTATGGATTACTTTATGGGCTAAACTTGGCACAATATTGTTGTATCTACTATAAGAAGGGGAGGGATTATATTTATGGATTACTTTATGGGCTAAACTTTGCACAATAAAGTTGTAATCTACTACTTGTCATCCTCAAACGGATGGACAAACTGAAGTTGTAAATAGAACTTTGGGAACACTTTTGCGTGCTATTCTTAAAAGAACTTGGATTGACATTTCTATGGAATTTATTTTGGGGTTGCCTAGGACTAAGAAGGGGAAGGATTATATTTATGGATTACTTTATGGGCTAAACTTGGCACAATATTGTTGTATCTACTATAAGAAGGGGAGGGATTATATTTATGGATTACTTTATGGGCTAAACTTTGCACAATAAAGTTGTAATCTACTACTTGTCATCCTCAAACGGATGGACAAACTGAAGTTGTAAATAGAACTTTGGGAACACTTTTGCGTGCTATTCTTAAAAGAACTTGGATTGACAATTCTATGGACTTTATTTTGGGGTTGCCTAGGACTAAGAAGGGGAGGGATTCTATTTATGGATTACTTTATGGGCTAAACTTTGCACAATAAAGTTGTAATCTACTATTTGTCATCCTCAAACGGATGGACAAACTGAAGTTGTAAATAGAACTTTGGGAACACTTTTGCGTGCTATTCTTAAAAGAACTTGGATTGACATTTATATGGACTTTATTTTGGGGTTGTCTAGGACTAAGAAGGCGAGGGATTCTATTTATGGATTACTTTATGGGCTAAACTTTGCACAATAAAGTTGTAATCTACTACTTGTCATCCTCAAACGGATGGACAAACTGAAGATGTAAATAGAACTTTGGGAACACTTTTGCGTGCTATTCTTAAAAAGAACTTGGATTGACATTTCTATGGACTTTATTTTGGGGTTGCCTTGGACTAAGAAGGGGAGGGATTATATTTATGGATTACTTTATGGGCTAAACTTTGCACATAAAGTTGTAATCTACAACTTGTCATCCTCAAACGGATGGACAAACTGAAGTTGTCAATAGAACTATTGGGTACACTTTTGCGTGCTATTCTTAAAAAGAACTTGGAATGACATTTCTATGTACTTTATTTTGTTAGAGTAGGTGCACGTCGAGCCAAGTGTTGGCCGAGTGTTCACAATGAAACTCTATGTATAAGCAGTCTTTATTTTAATAATATTTGAAATTATTATTTTGGCAAATCTTTATCTGTATACCCATGCTAGCTGCATAGATAAAGCCCTTGAATATACAAATAGTAGAAAGAATATGAGATGCTCATATGATGAGTATCATGAAACTCATATTTGTAATACTGTATATTCTAAACGGTTCCTAGTCGATTCAGCCGCCACTAAGAAGGATATAGGCCGCTCGAGTTAGAGACTAGTATCTGCGATGTGAGTACCATGTTTCATTGGTAGGGGACATTGTGATGTCCGAACATGCAGATAGGTGCTCCTTGTAGAGTGCACTGAACAACCCTCCATAAAAGGACTTTCCAAGTGGTTCTCACTTATCGAGTGGAAAAGTCCTGGTTTATGGTTGTACAGAATTAGTCCTTATGACCCGGGACAACATTGAGACTCTATGTGCTAGAATTACACTTTGACTTGTTTACCGACTCTCATGGGGTCATCAGGTGGCAAGGTTGGGTGTTCTGTCGAAACACATAGGAGTCGATGCATTGTAGTCGGGGATTCACCGCTTACCTTCGGGTATGGATATCCTATGTGTTATCATGTGTATGTAGATCGAAATCTCTGGCCAGAGTATGGTTGTAATTATGAAAGGTGTTTCATAGATTACACCATCGATGCAACTACGACATGACACATAGTATCGATTCATTGACAACTCTCGATAAACCAATGGTTGTCGAATCGATCGGGATATATGAGTTGAAGGGACCGTACTGTACGCTAACCATAATTGAATGGTTCTTGCAGGCACTATCATGTGATACCTAGGGAATCACGTAAGCGATGCTGCTAGGCGTTTAACGTGATTGGTTGGGTACTATCAGACTTGAGTTCTGACGTTCTTACTATCAAGGAGTTGATAAGTAAGAATGGAGCAATTGGGGTATGCTCGAATAAGGACATGTTTAGTCCGAATCACATGGAGATGTGAACCCACGGCTAGTTGTATCAATGAACCATTGAGGGCCACACAAGTACTAGCTTTGTAAATCCCGATGAGAAGTAAAAATAGTTCAATGTGTTGAACGGCTTATAAAGGAGTTTATAAGCGTAAAGAAAATTAGAAGTATGACTTCTATAAAGGAGAAAAATAGTTCAAAGTGTTGAACGGCTTATAAATGTGTTTATAAGTGTAAAGAAAAATAGAAGTATGACTTCTATGAGAGAAATATAAATTTTGATTTATGGAAGTGTTCCTAAATTAAAATTTGGCCAAGTAAATAATGTAATTGAAAATTGTGATTTTCATAAACATTATTATGGACTAAATTAAATTAATTCAAGTGTTGAATTAATTAAACACTAGTGGGCCTAGTAGAGCCCAAATAATTAAATTAATTCAAGTGTTGGATTAATTAAATAATATTGAGTCTTGTAGAGCTCAATTAAAATAATTATTTAAACTAGTGGGACTTGAGTAAATTCAAGTAATGTTTAAATAGTCTCAAATGTGTTTGAGATATTTAAATTTAGTCCAAAGTTTTTAATTTGATTAAAAAACTATATAGTATGCATGCATGGGAGGTGAAGAGTTGGGGAATACTTTTGATTAAAATAATGGTTGGCATGCAACTTTTTGTATCAACTTTTTGCACCCCCAAGACAACTCATTCTCCCTATTCTCACATGCCATGGCCGAAATCTTGCTCTCCATTCTCTCCATATTTTTCTTCATTTTTGTTCTTCAAGTTGTTGAGGAATAAACACACTTCTCTTTGAAAAATCCTCACATTTTTCTAGTGCAAATTGTGAGGGGATTTCCCTAGTTAGTGGTGGGCTTAATTTGAAGGAAAGTTTCAAGGATTTGGAGGAGGAGCTTGTAGATTCATCTTCCATTCAAGAGCTTTGTTGTTTGACAACAAAGTTGGAGCCACAATCAACTTTTTAAAGTTGATAGGTATATTTTCTTATCATCCTATGTATGGTTTTTGAGTTTTTGTAAATATTACACAACATTTTTGGGGTGGCCGAAATTTTACATATAAAATTTGTTTTTGTGCTTCCGTTGCGTTTCCGGCCACCGTAACCGGTCCGCTTTCAAGTGGTATCCGAGCTAAGGTTACGGATTTTGTGTAATATTTGCATTATATTATGTTGAGATCGATTTCTAACCGTTTGAGATTTTTTGTGCAAGAAAATCATAGGGGCCGAAATTTTTAAAGAAAAACAAAAAAAAAAAAAAATGTTTTTCCGGGCAGCCGAGGGGCTGCCCGAAAGGGGCTGCCCGAAAATTTCGGGCAGCCGTAGGGCAGCCCAAGGGGCTGCCCGAAATGTCCAGAATTTTAAATAAAAAAAAAAAAAAAAATTTTGTTGCCGGAATCCGGCGACGGAGCTCCGGCGACGGCGATGACGGCTAGGGTTTCCAAAAGTGTTTTGGACAATCTTAGTGTCATGGGCCTTGAGATGTTGGGCCATTGGATGGACAACATTATTTGTGAAATTTAAATGGGCCAAAGTAATTTTGGTGGAAAATGGTTTTTGGGCCCTTAAGTTTAAATTTACAAATGTTGCACATATTTTCTCATAAAATAAATAATTGAAGTGAGACTTTAATTATTTATAGTAAATTGTGATTTACAAGAAATTCGATTATAAATAAATTAATTTGAAAGTAGACAAAGGTGTTTGTATACTTTGTTAATTTAATTTATAATTGTGGCGGTTAGTGATTGGATCAAGATATATAATATTGGATCAATTAATTATAGTGATAATTAATTGATGGTGTATGATATGTGATATTATGCATGAAGGATGATCAAAAGCCCAAGCCCAATTTGCTAGGTGTATGCTAGGATATTTGTGTTGAATGATTGTAATAATTATCAATTTTTAAAGTGGGCTTGGTTTATGGCCCGTTCCCACCCCCATGAGATGTATCCCTATGTGCCATGGATATTTAATTGTAAATATTAGAATAGGTGAAGATCAAGATTGGAAGTTGGTGGCATTGGTGATTATGAAGATCGAAGACATGTAATATTGGATGCTAATGTAATAATTTAGTTGCATTGCATCCCGTGCATTTACCCTAGGATTGGACCTAGGCCCGTGTTTGGCTCACACGGGTCATTAGTTTTGGGGCGATTGATCATCCTTGTACTGTTTTCTATTTATAATATATGCATGATTTGTTATAAATAATGAGTATGTGCGTTATTATTATTATAATAACAAAGTTGCATGAATCCGGCAAACATACGATCAAACATGGCGAGCTTTTAAAATAAAATTAATGATGAGACCTTTCAAAACTAAAAACCCTCATTTTGAATAAGATTCAAAATTAATATCAAGCCCGAAAAGGGGAATTATAAAATTGGTTATAATTTCCTTGTCTTCCATCGACAATGGGTGCATGATGAACGCTACCCGTACTCGGGGCTCGGCTCATATTATTGGGGGAGCTTTGGGTGCCGGAAAGCTGTGACATCCATTGACATGGTGATGTGAACTACGTGGAACTCCCATGATTTCGGCTCATATTATTGAGGGAACTCATGGCGACCGTCCATTAAGGTTCAACATCGATGGGTAAGGCTTGACACGTGAAGATGAACGACGTCTATAATGGGTCCTAATCAAACGTGAGACAAAAGTTTACGTTAAGGGTTGCATTGTGATGCAATTGGGAAACTACCTTTTAGGAATTGTGGTTGGCTGTATAAACGGGATCATAATTCGCTAATTGGACCTTACGTACCTACTGAGGAAAGGAGTTTCCCGTTTTCACTAGAGGGTAGTGAAAGATGTCAAAACAGTGGGAGTAAAAATTTATAAAGTTAAAGTCCATACTTTATATCTTACCAAATATTTTAAATAGTCATCAACATTTATCTGTTTTTACTTTTCAGTACAAATCAACAATGTCTTCGATGCGCAATTCGATATCTATAATACTCGACAAACACATATTAACTGGACCTAATTACCTCACTTGGCTAAGAAATTTGAAAATAGTCTTAAATTCGGAAAGGGTAACATATACACTGACTCAGTCGCCCCCTGTTGAGGCTCCGACTGACTGCACTCCTGAGGAATTGCAGGCTTACGAGGAATGGTGTGACCATGACTTGATAGCTAGGTGTTATATGCTAACTTCTATGAACGATGAGCTACAGAGGCGTTTTGAGGGTGCAAAGAGTGCTGCTGACATTCATTTGCATCTCAAAGAGCTCTTTGGTGAGCAAACACGACCTCTAAGGCATGCTACCGTCAAGGAGCTGATCACTTTGCGCATGCGAGATGGGGCCTCGGTCCATGAGCATGGCCTAAAGGTGATCGGGCTCGTGGACAAGCTCATTGGCATGGATTTGATCTTGCCTTCGGAGTTGACCACGGACGTGTTGCTGTTATCACTGCCTAGCTCATTTGATCCTTTTGTGGTGAACTTCAACATGAACAAGATGGAACCGACCCTTGAGGAGTTGGTAAACATGCTTGTTACGTTTGAATCCACCATCAAGAAAGAGAAGTTGGTTCTTTATGTGGGTTCTTCATCTGGTACGAAGACTGATCCACATGGGAAGGGAAAGAAGAGTTCTTTCCAAAGTCCCAAGAAGAACGTGCCCTTGTTGAGGCAATCTCCGAATCCCGTTGTGGCAGCCAGACCAGTTAAGGCTGACAAGACTTGTGATGTTTGTCATCACTGCAAGAAGCCTGGACATTGGAAGCGAAATTGCAAAGAATATCTTGCCCAGAAGTGTTCTGGAAACGGTATGTTCTAAATTTAAGTAAACATTTTAATTGACTCTACTTCTTGGGTATTAGATACCGGTTGTGACTCACATCTCTGTAATGGGTTACAGGTGATGGGAAGAAGTAGGAAGCTTAAGGAAGGTGTGACCTTCTTGAGGATAGGCAATGGAGCAAGAGTTGCTGCCAAGGCTATTGAGGATGTTTACTTATTATTGTCGAACAATAGTTTAAGTTAATTTTATGAGATGTTTTGTTTGTACCTAATTTTGTAAAACATTGTTTCCATTTCTATTGTGATAAAAATGGATATTCTTGTTTATTTAGCAAAGGTGTTTGCAACATTTACAAGAATGAATGTTTAATTGGTACTTGAGAACTTGAAAACGATCTCTATAACTTAAAGTAAAAGATATTCTACTAAATGTCCATTCAAAGGCAGATACCATATGAGATATGGATGGGTAAGCCTCCCAAATATTCTTATCTTAGAATATGGGGAGCCCTGCTTATGTGAAGCAGGTAAGTGGGAGATAAATTGGATTGTTGATCCATTTTATGTCACTTTGTGGGATATCCAAGGAATTGAGTTGGATATTATTTCTATCATCCCCAAGAAACAAAGGTGTTTGTTTCTAGGAATGCAACCTTTTTGGAAAGGGATTTTCTATTGGATAGAAAAAGGCAGATGATAGAACTCGAAGAGGTTCGAGAGAAACCCACAATTATATAACCCACACCCGATGAGCCAAGAGAGGAGATACAAGCTCCTAGCAGATACGAGAGAGTCTCGAGACCACCTATGAGGTATGGTCAGCTTCTTGAAGAAGGCCATGATGAGCCTAACCATGGATGTGATCCAAGGACCTTCAAGGAAGCGTTATCTGATGCCGATTCATCCAAGTGACTTGAAGCAATGGAATCTGAGTTGAATTCCATGCATTCGAACCAAGTGTAGGATCTTGTGGATCCACCTGAGGGAACTGTTCCCACAGGAACTTGGGGCGGATGGGAAGGTATTGACCTTCAAGGCGCGATTGGTGGAAAAAGGATGTACTCAAAGACAAGGAGTTGACTTTGAGGAAACCTTTTCCCAATCGCAATGCTCAAGTCCATAAGGATTTTATTAGCCATAGCTGCATAGTATGACTATGAGATATGGCAGATGGATGTCAAGACAACATTTCTTAATGGGGATATTAAGAAAGTGATTTACATGTCTCAACCTGAAAGGGTTTACATCTGTCGGAAGTGAGCATATGGTATGCAAACTTCAGAGATCTATTTATGGTCTAAAGATGGCATCTAGGAGTTGGAACCTCAGATTCGATAGTACGATCAAAGAGTTTGATTTACTAAGAATCATGAGGGACCCTGTGTGTATAAGAAGGTCAGTGGGAGTGTTGTGACATTCCCGGTATTTCATGTTGATGACATTCTACTCATTGGGAATGATGTAGGAATGTTGCAATCAACTAAGATATGATTAGCGAGTGAGTTCTCGATGTAGGACTTGGGTGAAGCATCTTTTGTATTGGGATACAGATCTATTGAGATAGATCGAAAAGATGGCTTGGTCCCACCCAGTCCACATACATGATACCATCGTGAAGCGGTTCTCGATGGATGAGTCCGTGAGAGGACGTCTACCTGTGTGTCATGGCGTGTCCATATCCAAGTCTGTCTCCCAAGACAGATGCAGAGATAGTGGCGATGACACGCATTCCGTATACTTCGGAAATTGGTAATGTCATGTATGGGATGATATCTACACGTTCTGACGTGGCGTTTGCACTATGTGTAGTGAAAGGATATCAATCGAACCCTGGTCTTCCACACCTGAAAGCTGTGAAAGACATCCTCAAGTTGTTGAGAAGGACCAATAAGTTGTTCTTGGTCTATGGGGTAGAGAACTGAAATTGGAAGGCTATACCGACTCTAGCTTCCAAAGCGATATCGATGAATCGAAGTAAACCTCTAGGTTTGTATTCATGCTCAATGGTGCTGCTGTCTCTTGGAAGAGTTCCAAGCAAGACAATATTGCGGATTCCAGCACAGAGGCCGAATACATTGCTGCATCGGATGCAGCAAGGGAGGCTGTTTGGATAAGGAATTTCGTCCAAGAGTTGGACGTCATTCCTAATGGAGTTGCTCCTGTCCCGGTGTTGTGTGACAACACGGGAGCTTTAGCTCAAGCAAAGGAGCCAAGGTCTCATCAGAAATCCAAACTCGTATTGAGAAAGTACCACATCCTCGGAGAGATTGTGGAATGAAGAGTAGTGTCTATTGACAAAGTCGGCTCCGCAGATTATGTTGTTGATCCACTAGCTAAGCCTTTACCTGGACCATTATTCGACAAGCATCGCGAATCAATGGGTTTTATGCATATAGGTAGTTGGCTCTAGTGCAAGTGGGAGATTGTTAGAGTAGGTGCACGTCGAGCCAAGTGTTGGCCGAGTGTTCACAATGAAACTCTATGTATAAGCAGTCTTTATTTTAATAATATTTGAAATTATTATTTTGGCAAATCTTTATCTGTATACCCATGCTAGCTGCATAGATAAAGCCCTTGAATATACAAATAGTAGAAAGAATATGAGATGCTCATATGATGAGTATCATGAAACTCATATTTGTAATACTGTATATTCTAAACGGTTCCTAGTCGATTCAGCCGCCACTAAGAAGGATATAGGCCGCTCGAGTTAGAGACTAGTATCTGCGATGTGAGTACCATGTTTCATTGGTAGGGGACATTGTGATGTCCGAACATGCAGATAGGTGCTCCTTGTAGAGTGCACTGAACAACCCTCCATAAAAGGACTTTCCAAGTGGTTCTCACTTATCGAGTGGAAAAGTCCTGGTTTATGGTTGTACAGAATTAGTCCTTATGACCCGGGACAACATTGAGACTCTATGTGCTAGAATTACACTTTGACTTGTTTACCGACTCTCATGGGGTCATCAGGTGGCAAGGTTGGGTGTTCTGTCGAAACACATAGGAGTCGATGCATTGTAGTCGGGGATTCACCGCTTACCTTCGGGTATGGATATCCTATGTGTTATCATGTGTATGTAGATCGAAATCTCTGGCCAGAGTATGGTTGTAATTATGAAAGGTGTTTCATAGATTACACCATCGATGCAACTACGACATGACACATAGTATCGATTCATTGACAACTCTCGATAAACCAATGGTTGTCGAATCGATCGGGATATATGAGTTGAAGGGACCGTACTGTACGCTAACCATAATTGAATGGTTCTTGCAGGCACTATCATGTGATACCTAGGGAATCACGTAAGCGATGCTGCTAGGCGTTTAACGTGATTGGTTGGGTACTATCAGACTTGAGTTCTGACGTTCTTACTATCAAGGAGTTGATAAGTAAGAATGGAGCAATTGGGGTATGCTCGAATAAGGACATGTTTAGTCCGAATCACATGGAGATGTGAACCCACGGCTAGTTGTATCAATGAACCATTGAGGGCCACACAAGTACTAGCTTTGTAAATCCCGATGAGAAGTAAAAATAGTTCAATGTGTTGAACGGCTTATAAAGGAGTTTATAAGCGTAAAGAAAATTAGAAGTATGACTTCTATAAAGGAGAAAAATAGTTCAAAGTGTTGAACGGCTTATAAATGTGTTTATAAGTGTAAAGAAAAATAGAAGTATGACTTCTATGAGAGAAATATAAATTTTGATTTATGGAAGTGTTCCTAAATTAAAATTTGGCCAAGTAAATAATGTAATTGAAAATTGTGATTTTCATAAACATTATTATGGACTAAATTAAATTAATTCAAGTGTTGAATTAATTAAACACTAGTGGGCCTAGTAGAGCCCAAATAATTAAATTAATTCAAGTGTTGGATTAATTAAATAATATTGAGTCTTGTAGAGCTCAATTAAAATAATTATTTAAACTAGTGGGACTTGAGTAAATTCAAGTAATGTTTAAATAGTCTCAAATGTGTTTGAGATATTTAAATTTAGTCCAAAGTTTTTAATTTGATTAAAAAACTATATAGTATGCATGCATGGGAGGTGAAGAGTTGGGGAATACTTTTGATTAAAATAATGGTTGGCATGCAACTTTTTGTATCAACTTTTTGCACCCCCAAGACAACTCATTCTCCCTATTCTCACATGCCATGGCCGAAATCTTGCTCTCCATTCTCTCCATATTTTTCTTCATTTTTGTTCTTCAAGTTGTTGAGGAATAAACACACTTCTCTTTGAAAAATCCTCACATTTTTCTAGTGCAAATTGTGAGGGGATTTCCCTAGTTAGTGGTGGGCTTAATTTGAAGGAAAGTTTCAAGGATTTGGAGGAGGAGCTTGTAGATTCATCTTCCATTCAAGAGCTTTGTTGTTTGACAACAAAGTTGGAGCCACAATCAACTTTTTAAAGTTGATAGGTATATTTTCTTATCATCCTATGTATGGTTTTTGAGTTTTTGTAAATATTACACAACATTTTTGGGGTGGCCGAAATTTTACATATAAAATTTGTTTTTGTGCTTCCGTTGCGTTTCCGGCCACCGTAACCGGTCCGCTTTCATATTTTGGGGTTGCCTAGGACTAAGAAGGGGAGGGATTCTAATTTTGGATTACTTTATGGGCTAAATTTTGCACAATAAACTTTGGGTACACTTTCGCGTGCTATTCTTAAAAGAACTTGGATTGACATTTCTATGGAATTTATTTTGGGGTTGCCTAGGACAAAGAAGGGGAATGATTATATTTATGGATTACTTTATGGGCTAAACTTGGCACAATATTGTTGTATCTACTATAAGAAGGGGAGGGATTATATTTATGGATTACTTTATGGGCTAAACTTTGCACAATAAAGTTGTAATCTACTACTTGTCATCCTCAAACGGATGGACAAACTGAAGTTGTAAATAGAACTTTGGGAACACTTTTGCGTGCTATTCTTAAAAGAACTTGGATTGACATTTCTATGGAATTTATTTTGGGGTTGCCTAGGACTAAGAAGGGGAAGGATTATATTTATGGATTACTTTATGGGCTAAACTTGGCACAATATTGTTGTATCTACTATAAGAAGGGGAGGGATTATATTTATGGATTACTTTATGGGCTAAACTTTGCACAATAAAGTTGTAATCTACTACTTGTCATCCTCAAACGGATGGACAAACTGAAGTTGTAAATAGAACTTTGGGAACACTTTTGCGTGCTATTCTTAAAAGAACTTGGATTGACAATTCTATGGACTTTATTTTGGGGTTGCCTAGGACTAAGAAGGGGAGGGATTCTATTTATGGATTACTTTATGGGCTAAACTTTGCACAATAAAGTTGTAATCTACTACTTGTCATCCTCAAACGGATGGACAAACATAAGTTGTAAATAGAACTTTGGGAACACTTTTGCGTGCTATTCTTAAAAAGAACTTGGATTGACATTTCTATGGACTTTATTTTGGGGTTGCCTTAGACTAAGAAGGGGAGGGATTATATTTATGGATTACTTTATGGACTAAACTTTGCACAATAAAGTTGTAATCTACTACTTGTCATCCTCAAACGGATGGACAAACTGAAGTTGTAAATAGAACTTTGGGAACACTTTTGCGTGCTATTCTTAAAAGAACTTGGATTGACATTTCTATGGACTTTATTTTGGGGTTGCCTAGGACTAAGAAGGGGAGGGATTCTATTTATGGATTACTTTATGGGCTAAAATTTGCACAATAAAGTTGTAATCTACTACTTGTCATCCTCAAACGGATGGACAAACTGAAATTGTAAATAGAACTTTGGGAACACTTTTGCGTGCTATTCTTAAAAGAACTTGGATTGACATTTCTATGGACTTTATTTTGGGGTTGCGTAGGACTAAGAAGGGGAGGGATTCTATTTATGGATTACTTTATGGGCTAAACTTTGCATAATAAAGTTGTAATCTACTACTTGTCATCCTCAAACGGATGGACAAACTGAAGTTGTAAATAGAACTTTGGGAACACTTTTGCGTGCTATTCTTAAAAAGAACTTGGATTGACATTTCTATGGACTTTATTTTGGGGTTGCCTTGGACTAAGAAAGGGAGGGATTATATTTATGGATTACTTTATGGGCTAAACTTTGCACATAAAGTTCTAATCTACAACTTGTCATCCTCAAACGGATGGACAAACTGAAGTTGTCAATAGAACTTTTGGGTACACTTTTGCGTGCTATTCTTAAAAAGAACTTGGAATGACATTTCTATGTACTTTATTTTGGGGTTGCCTAGGACTAAGAAGGGGAGAGATTCTATTTTTGGATTACTTTATGGGCTAAACTTTGCACAATAAACTTTGGGTACACTTTCGCGTGCTATTCTTAAAAGAACTTGGATTGACATTTCTATGGACTTTATTTTGGGGTTGCCTAGGACTAAGAAGGGGAAGGATTATATTTATGGATTACTTTATGGGCTAAACTTGGCACAATATTGTTGTATCTACTATAAGAAGGGGAGGGATTATATTTATGGATTACTTTATGGGCTAAACTTTGCACAATAAAGTTGTAATCTACTACTTGCCATCCTCAAACGGATGGATAAACTGAAGTTGTAAATAGAACTTTGGGAACACTTTTGCGTGCTATTCTTAAAAGAACTTGGATTGACATTTCTATGGACTTTATTTTGGGGTTGCCTAGAACTTAGAAGGGGAGGGATTCTATTTATGGATTACTTTATGGGCTAAACTTTGCACAATAAAGTTGTAATCTACTACTTGTCATCCTCAAACGGATGGACAAACAGAAGTTGTAAATAGAACTTTGGGAACACTTTTGCGTGCTATTCTTAAAAAGAACTTGGATTGACATTTCTATGGAATTTATTTTGGGGTTGCCTTGGACTAAGAAGGGGAGGGATTATATTTTTGGATTACTTTATGGGCTAAACTTTGCACAATAAAGTTGTAATCTACTACTTGTCATCCTCAAACGGATGGACAAACTGAAGTTGTAAATAGAACTTTGGGAACACTTTTGCGTGCTATTCTTAAAAGAACTTGGATTGACATTTCTATGGACTTTATTTTGGGGTTGCCTAGGACTAAGAAGGGGAGAGATTCTATTTATGGATTACTTTATGGGCTAAACTTTGCACAATAAAGTTGTAATCTACTACTTGTCATCCTCAAACGGATGGACAAACTGAAGTTGTAAATAGAACTTTGGAAACACTTTTGCGTGCTATTCTTAAAAGAACTTGGATTGACATTTCTATGGACTTTATTTTGGGGTTGCCTAGGACTAAAAAGGGGAGGGATTCTATTTATGGATTACTTTATGGGCTAAACTTTGCACAATAAAGTTGTAATCTACTACTTGTCATCCTCAAACGGATGGACAAACTGAAGTTGTAAATAGAACTTTGGGAACACTTTTGCGTGCTATTCTTAAAAAGAACTTGGATTGACATTTCTATGGACTTTATTTTGGGGTTGCCTTGGACTAAGAAGGGGAGGGATTATATTTATGGATTACTTTATGGGCTAAACTTTGCACATAAAGTTGTAATCTACAACTTGTCATCCTCAAACGGATGGACAAACTGAAGTTGTCAATAGAACTTTTGGGTACACTTTTGCGTGCTATTCTTAAAAAGAACTTGGAATGACATTTCTATGTACTTTATTTTGGGGTTGCCTAGGACTAAGAAGGGGAGAGATTCTATTTTTGGATTACTTTATGGGCTAAACTTTGCACAATAAACTTTGGGTACACTTTCGCGTGCTATTCTTAAAAGAACTTGGATTGACATTTCTATGGACTTTATTTTGGGGTTGCCTAGGACTAAGAAGGGGAAGGATTATATTTATGGATTACTTTATGGGCTAAACTTGGCACAATATTGTTGTATCTACTATAAGAAGGGGAGAGATTATATTTATGGATTACTTTATGGGCTAAACTTTGCACAATAAAGTTGTAATCTACTACTTGTCATCCTCAAACGGATGGACAAACTGAAGTTGTAAATAGAACTTTGGGAACACTTTTGCGTGCTATTCTTAAAAGAACTTGGATTGACATTTCTATGGACTTTATTTTGGTGTTGCCTAGGACTTAGAAGGGGAGGGATTCTATTTATGGATTACTTTATGGGCTAAACTTTGCACAATAAAGTTGTATTCTACTACTTGTCATCCTCAAACGGATGGACAAACTGAAGTTGTAAATATAACTTTGGGAACACTTTTGCGTGCTATTCTTAAAAGAACTTGGATTGACATTTCTATGGAATTTATTTTGGGGTTGCCTAGGACTAAGAAGGGAGGGATTATATTTATGGATTACTTTATGGGCTAAACTTTGCACAATAAAGTTGTAATCTACTACTTGTCATCCTCAAACGGATGGACAAACAAAAGTTGTAAATAGAACTTTGGGAACACTTTTGCGTGCTATTCTTAAAAAGAACTTGGATTGACATTTCTATGGACTTTATTTTGGGGTTGCCTTGGACTAAGAAGGGGAGGGATTATATTTATGGATTACTTTATGGGCTAAACTTTGCACAATAAAGTTGTAATCTACTACTTGTCATCCTCAAACGGATGGACAAACTGAAGTTGTAAATAGAACTTTGGGAACACTTTTGCGTGCTATTCTTAAAAGAACTTGGATTGACATTTCTATGGACTTTATTTTGGGGTTGCCTAGGACTAAGAAGGGGAGAGATTCTATTTATGGATTACTTTATGGGCTAAACTTTGCACAATAAAGTTGTAATCTACTACTTGTCATCCTCAAACGGATGGACAAACTGAAGTTGTAAATAGAACTTTGGGAACACTTTTGCGTGCTATTCTTAAAAGAACTTGGATTGACATTTCTATGGACTTTATTTTGGGGTTGTCTAGGACTAAGAAGGCGAGGGATTCTATTTATGGATTACTTTATGGGCTAAACTTTGCACAATAAAGTTGTAATCTACTACTTGTCATCCTCAAACGGATGGACAAACTGAAGATGTAAATAGAACTTTGGGAACACTTTTGCGTGCTATTCTTAAAAAGAACTTGGATTGACATTTCTATGGACTTTATTTTGGGGTTGCCTTGGACTAAGAAGGGGAGGGATTATATTTATGGATTACTTTATGGGCTAAACTTTGCACATAAAGTTGTAATCTACAACTTGTCATCCTCAAACGGATGGACAAACTGAAGTTGTCAATAGAACTATTGGGTACACTTTTGCGTGCTATTCTTAAAAAGAACTTGGAATGACATTTCTATGTACTTTATTTTGGGGTTGCCTAGGACTAAGAAGGGGAGGGATTCTATTTTTGGATTACTTTATGGGCTAAACTTTGCACAATAAACTTTGGGTACACTTTCGCGTGCTATTCTTAAAAGAACTTGGATTGACATTTCTATGGAATTTATTTTGGGGTTGCCTAGGACAAAGAAGGGGAATGATTATATTTATGGATTACTTTATGGGCTAAACTTGGCACAATATTGTTGTATCTACTATAGGAAGGGGAGGGATTATATTTATGGATTACTTTATGGGCTAAACTTTGCACAATAAAGTTGTAATCTACTACTTGTCATCCTCAAACGGATGGACAAACTGAAGTTGTAAATAGAACTTTGGGAACACTTTTGCGTGCTATTCTTAAAAGAACTTGGATTGACATTTCTATGGAATTTATTTTGGGGTTGCCTAGGACTAAGAAGGGGAAGGATTATATTTATGGATTACTTTATGGGCTAAACTTGGCACAATATTGTTGTATCTACTATAAGAAGGGGAGGGATTATATTTATGGATTACTTTATGGGCTAAACTTTGCACAATAAAGTTGTAATCTACTACTTGTCATCCTCAAACGGATGGACAAACTGAAGTTGTAAATAGAACTTTGGGAACACTTTTGCGTGCTATTCTTAAAAGAACTTGGATTGACAATTCTATGGACTTTATTTTGGGGTTGCCTAGGACTAAGAAGGGGAGGGATTCTATTTATGGATTACTTTATGGGCTAAACTTTGCACAATAAAGTTGTAATCTACTATTTGTCATCCTCAAACGGATGGACAAACTGAAGTTGTAAATAGAACTTTGGGAACACTTTTGCGTGCTATTCTTAAAAGAACTTGGATTGACATTTATATGGACTTTATTTTGGGGTTGTCTAGGACTAAGAAGGCGAGGGATTCTATTTATGGATTACTTTATGGGCTAAACTTTGCACAATAAAGTTGTAATCTACTACTTGTCATCCTCAAACGGATGGACAAACTGAAGATGTAAATAGAACTTTGGGAACACTTTTGCGTGCTATTCTTAAAAAGAACTTGGATTGACATTTCTATGGACTTTATTTTGGGGTAGCCTTGGACTAAGAAGGGGAGGGATTATATTTATGGATTACTTTATGGGCTAAACTTTGCACATAAAGTTCTAATCTACAACTTGTCATCCTCAAACGGATGGACAAACTGAAGTTGTCAATAGAACTTTTGGGTACACTTTTGCGTGCTATTCTTAAAAAGAACTTGGAATGACATTTCTATGTACTTTATTTTGGGGTTGCCTAGGACTAAGAAGGGGAGAGATTCTATTTTTGGATTACTTTATGGGCTAAACTTTGCACAATAAATTAGGGTACACTTTCGCGTGCTATTCTTAAAAGAACTTGGATTGACATTTCTATGGACTTTATTTTGGGGTTGCCTAGGACTAAGAAGGGGAAGGATTATATTTATGGATTACTTTATGGGCTAAACTTGGCACAATATTGTTGTATCTACTATAAGAAGGGGAGGGATTCTATTTATGGATTACTTTATGGGCTAAACTTTGCACAATAAAGTTGTAATCTACTACTTGTCATCCTCAAACGGATGGACAAACTGAAGTTGTAAATAGAACTTTGGGAACACTTTTGCGTGCTATTCTTAAAAGAACTTGGATTGACATTTCTATGGACTTTATTTTGGGGTTGCCTAGGACTAAGAAGGGGAGGGATTCTATTTATGGATTACTTTATGCGCTAAACTTTGCACAATAAAGTTGTAATCTACTACTTGTCATCCTCAAACGGATGGACAAACTGAAGTTGTAAATAGAACTTTGGGAACACTATTGCGTGCTATTCTTAAAAGAACTTGGATTGACATTTCTATGGACTTTATTTTGGGGTTGCCTAGGACTAAGAAGGGGAGGGATTCTATTTATGGATTACTTTATGGGCTAAAATTTGCACAATAAAGTTGTAATCTACTACTTGTCATCCTCAAACGGATGGACAAACAAAAGTTGTAAATAGAACTTTGGGAACACTTTTGCGTGCTATTCTTAAAAAGAACTTGGATTGACATTTCTATGGACTTTATTTTGGGGTTGCCTTGGACTAAGATGGGGAGGGATTATATTTATGGATTACTTTATGGGCTAAACTTTGCACAATAAAGTTGTAATCTACTACTTGTCATCCTCAAACGGATGGACAAACTGAAGTTGTAAATAGAACTTTGGGAACACTTTTGCGTGCTATTCTTAAAAGAACTTGGATTGACATTTCTATGGACTTTATTTTGGGGTTGCCTAGGACTAAGAAGGGGAGAGATTCTATTTATGGATTACTTTATGGGCTAAACTTTGCACAATAAAGTTGTAATCTACTACTTGTCATCCTCAAACGGATGGACAAACTGAAGTTGTAAATAGAACTTTGGGATCACTTTTGCGTGCTATTCTTAAAAGAACTTGGATTGACATTTCTATGGACTTTATTTTGGGGTTGTCTAGGACTAAGAAGGCGAGGGATTCTATTTATGGATTACTTTATGGGCTAAACTTTGCACAATAAAGTTGTAATCTACTACTTGTCATCCTCAAACGGATGGATAAACTGAAGATGTAAATAGAACTTTGGGAACACTTTTGCGTGCTATTCTTAAAAAGAACTTGGATTGACATTTCTATGGACTTTATTTTGGGGTTGCCTTGGACTAAGAAGGGGAGGGATTATATTTATGGATTACTTTATGGGCTAAACTTTGCACATAAAGTTGTAATCTACAACTTGTCATCCTCAAACGGATGGACAAACTGAAGTTGTCAATAGAACTATTGGGTACACTTTTGCGTGCTATTCTTAAAAAGAACTTGGAATGACATTTCTATGTACTTTATTTTGGGGTTGCCTAGGACTAAGAAGGGGAGGGATTCTATTTTTGGATTACTTTATGGGCTAAACTTTGCACAATAAACTTTGGGTACACTTTCGCGTGCTATTCTTAAAAGAACTTGGATTGACATTTCTATGGAATTTATTTTGGGGTTGCCTAGGACAAAGAAGGAGAATGATTATATTTATGGATTACTTTATGGGCTAAACTTGGCACAATATTGTTGTATCTACTATAAGAAGGGGAGGGATTATATTTATGGATTACTTTATGGGCTAAACTTTGCACAATAAAGTTGTAATCTACTACTTGTCATCCTCAAACGGATGGACAAACTGAAGTTGTAAATAGAACTTTGGGAACACTTTTGCGTGCTATTCTTAAAAGAACTTGGATTGACATTTCTATGGAATTTATTTTGGGGTTGCCTAGGACTAAGAAGGGGAAGGATTATATTTATGGATTACTTTATGGGCTAAACTTGGCACAATATTGTTGTATCTACTATAAGAAGGGGAGGGATTATATTTATGGATTACTTTATGGGCTAAACTTTGCACAATAAAGTTGTAATCTACTACTTGTCATCCTCAAACGGATGGACAAACTGAAGTTGTAAATAGAACTTTGGGAACACTTTTGCGTGCTATTCTTAAAAGAACTTGGATTGACAATTCTATGGACTTTATTTTGGGGTTGCCTAGGACTAAGAAGGGGAGGGATTCTATTTATGGATTACTTTATGGGCTAAACTTTGCACAATAAAGTTGTAATCTACTATTTGTCATCCTCAAACGGATGGACAAACTGAAGTTGTAAATAGAACTTTGGGAACACTTTTGCGTGCTATTCTTAAAAGAACTTGGATTGACATTTATATGGACTTTATTTTGGGGTTGTCTAGGACTAAGAAGGCGAGGGATTCTATTTATGGATTACTTTATGGGCTAAACTTTGCACAATAAAGTTGTAATCTACTACTTGTCATCCTCAAACGGATGGACAAACTGAAGATGTAAATAGAACTTTGGGAACACTTTTGCGTGCTATTCTTAAAAAGAACTTGGATTGACATTTCTATGGACTTTATTTTGGGGTTGCCTTGGACTAAGAAGGGGAGGGATTATATTTATGGATTACTTTATGGGCTAAACTTTGCACATAAAGTTGTAATCTACAACTTGTCATCCTCAAACGGATGGACAAACTGAAGTTGTCAATAGAACTATTGGGTACACTTTTGCGTGCTATTCTTAAAAAGAACTTGGAATGACATTTCTATGTACTTTATTTTGGGGTTGCCTAGGACTAAGAAGGGGAGGGATTCTATTTTTGGATTACTTTATGGGCTAAATTTTGCACAATAAACTTTGGGTACACTTTCGCGTGCTATTCTTAAAAGAACTTGGATTGACATTTCTATGGAATTTATTTTGGGGTTGCCTAGGACAAAGAAGGGGAATGATTATATTTATGGATTACTTTATGGGCTAAACTTGGCACAATATTGTTGTATCTACTATAAGAAGGGGAGGGATTATATTTATGGATTACTTTATGGGCTAAACTTTGCACAATAAAGTTGTAATCTACTACTTGTCATCCTCAAACGGATGGACAAACTGAAGTTGTAAATAGAACTTTGGGAACACTTTTGCGTGCTATTCTTAAAAGAACTTGGATTGACATTTCTATGGAATTTATTTTGGGGTTGCCTAGGACTAAGAAGGGGAAGGATTATATTTATGGATTACTTTATGGGCTAAACTTGGCACAATATTGTTGTATCTACTATAAGAAGGGGAGGGATTATATTTATGGATTACTTTATGGGCTAAACTTTGCACAATAAAGTTGTAATCTACTACTTGTCATCCTCAAACGGATGGACAAACTGAAGTTGTAAATAGAACTTTGGGAACACTTTTGCGTGCTATTCTTAAAAGAACTTGGATTGACAATTCTATGGACTTTATTTTGGGGTTGCCTAGGACTAAGAAGGGGAGGGATTCTATTTATGGATTACTTTATGGGCTAAACTTTGCACAATAAAGTTGTAATCTACTACTTGTCATCCTCAAACGGATGGACAAACATAAGTTGTAAATAGAACTTTGGGAACACTTTTGCGTGCTATTCTTAAAAAGAACTTGGATTGACATTTCTATGGACTTTATTTTGGGGTTGCCTTAGACTAAGAAGGGGAGGGATTATATTTATGGATTACTTTATGGACTAAACTTTGCACAATAAAGTTGTAATCTACTACTTGTCATCCTCAAACGGATGGACAAACTGAAGTTGTAAATAGAACTTTGGGAACACTTTTGCGTGCTATTCTTAAAAGAACTTGGATTGACATTTCTATGGACTTTATTTTGGGGTTGCCTAGGACTAAGAAGGGGAGGGATTCTATTTATGGATTACTTTATGGGCTAAAATTTGCACAATAAAGTTGTAATCTACTACTTGTCATCCTCAAACGGATGGACAAACTGAAATTGTAAATAGAACTTTGGGAACACTTTTGCGTGCTATTCTTAAAAGAACTTGGATTGACATTTCTATGGACTTTATTTTGGGGTTGCGTAGGACTAAGAAGGGGAGGGATTCTATTTATGGATTACTTTATGGGCTAAACTTTGCATAATAAAGTTGTAATCTACTACTTGTCATCCTCAAACGGATGGACAAACTGAAGTTGTAAATAGAACTTTGGGAACACTTTTGCGTGCTATTCTTAAAAAGAACTTGGATTGACATTTCTATGGACTTTATTTTGGGGTTGCCTTGGACTAAGAAAGGGAGGGATTATATTTATGGATTACTTTATGGGCTAAACTTTGCACATAAAGTTCTAATCTACAACTTGTCATCCTCAAACGGATGGACAAACTGAAGTTGTCAATAGAACTTTTGGGTACACTTTTGCGTGCTATTCTTAAAAAGAACTTGGAATGACATTTCTATGTACTTTATTTTGGGGTTGCCTAGGACTAAGAAGGGGAGAGATTCTATTTTTGGATTACTTTATGGGCTAAACTTTGCACAATAAACTTTGGGTACACTTTCGCGTGCTATTCTTAAAAGAACTTGGATTGACATTTCTATGGACTTTATTTTGGGGTTGCCTAGGACTAAGAAGGGGAAGGATTATATTTATGGATTACTTTATGGGCTAAACTTGGCACAATATTGTTGTATCTACTATAAGAAGGGGAGGGATTATATTTATGGATTACTTTATGGGCTAAACTTTGCACAATAAAGTTGTAATCTACTACTTGCCATCCTCAAACGGATGGATAAACTGAAGTTGTAAATAGAACTTTGGGAACACTTTTGCGTGCTATTCTTAAAAGAACTTGGATTGACATTTCTATGGACTTTATTTTGGGGTTGCCTAGAACTTAGAAGGGGAGGGATTCTATTTATGGATTACTTTATGGGCTAAACTTTGCACAATAAAGTTGTAATCTACTACTTGTCATCCTCAAACGGATGGACAAACAGAAGTTGTAAATAGAACTTTGGGAACACTTTTGCGTGCTATTCTTAAAAAGAACTTGGATTGACATTTCTATGGAATTTATTTTGGGGTTGCCTTGGACTAAGAAGGGGAGGGATTATATTTTTGGATTACTTTATGGGCTAAACTTTGCACAATAAAGTTGTAATCTACTACTTGTCATCCTCAAACGGATGGACAAACTGAAGTTGTAAATAGAACTTTGGGAACACTTTTGCGTGCTATTCTTAAAAGAACTTGGATTGACATTTCTATGGACTTTATTTTGGGGTTGCCTAGGACTAAGAAGGGGAGAGATTCTATTTATGGATTACTTTATGGGCTAAACTTTGCACAATAAAGTTGTAATCTACTACTTGTCATCCTCAAACGGATGGACAAACTGAAGTTGTAAATAGAACTTTGGAAACACTTTTGCGTGCTATTCTTAAAAGAACTTGGATTGACATTTCTATGGACTTTATTTTGGGGTTGCCTAGGACTAAAAAGGGGAGGGATTCTATTTATGGATTACTTTATGGGCTAAACTTTGCACAATAAAGTTGTAATCTACTACTTGTCATCCTCAAACGGATGGACAAACTGAAGTTGTAAATAGAACTTTGGGAACACTTTTGCGTGCTATTCTTAAAAAGAACTTGGATTGACATTTCTATGGACTTTATTTTGGGGTTGCCTTGGACTAAGAAGGGGAGGGATTATATTTATGGATTACTTTATGGGCTAAACTTTGCACATAAAGTTGTAATCTACAACTTGTCATCCTCAAACGGATGGACAAACTGAAGTTGTCAATAGAACTTTTGGGTACACTTTTGCGTGCTATTCTTAAAAAGAACTTGGAATGACATTTCTATGTACTTTATTTTGGGGTTGCCTAGGACTAAGAAGGGGAGAGATTCAATTTTTGGATTACTTTATGGGCTAAACTTTGCACAATAAACTTTGGGTACACTTTCGCGTGCTATTCTTAAAAGAACTTGGATTGACATTTCTATGGACTTTATTTTGGGGTTGCCTAGGACTAAGAAGGGGAAGGATTATATTTATGGATTACTTTATGGGCTAAACTTGGCACAATATAGTTGTATCTACTATAAGAAGGGGAGAGATTATATTTATGGATTACTTTATGGGCTAAACTTTGCACAATAAAGTTGTAATCTACTACTTGTCATCCTCAAACGGATGGACAAACTGAAGTTGTAAATAGAACTTTGGGAACACTTTTGCGTGCTATTCTTAAAAGAACTTGGATTGACATTTCTATGGACTTTATTTTGGGGTTGCCTAGGACTTAGAAGGGGAGGGATTCTATTTATGGATTACTTTATGGGCTAAACTTTGCACAATAAAGTTGTATTCTACTACTTGTCATCCTCAAACGGATGGACAAACTGAAGTTGTAAATATAACTTTGGGAACACTTTTGCGTGCTATTCTTAAAAGAACTTGGATTGACATTTCTATGGAATTTATTTTGGGGTTGCCTAGGACTAAGAAGGGGAGGGATTATATTTATGGATTACTTTATGGGCTAAACTTTGCACAATAAAGTTGTAATCTACTACTTGTCATCCTCAAACGGATGGACAAACTGAAGTTGTAAATAGAACTTTGGGAACACTTTTGCGTGCTATTCTTAAAAGAACTTGGATTGACATTTCTATGGACTTTATTTTGGGGTTGCCTAGGACTAAGAAGGGGAAGGATTCTATTTATGGATTACTTTATGGGCTAAACTTTGCACAATAAAGTTGTAATCTACTACTTGTCATCCTCAAACGGATGGACAAATTGAAGTTGTAAATAGAACTTTGGGAACACTTTTGCGTGCTATTCTTAAAAGAACTTGGATTGACATTTCTATGGACTTTATTTTGGGGTTGCCTAGGACTAAGTGAAAGCGGACCGGTTACGAGGGCCATAAGCGCAACGGAAGCAAAAAAATTAAATTTTAACATGCATTTTTCGGCCCCCATAGATTAGGTGCTATATTTACAAAACAACATACATAGGAGGTAAGAAAAATTATACCTATCAACTTAGCAAAGTTGATGTATGGCTCCAATCAAGTTGTAAACAACTTGACTCTTCTAGGTTGAAGATCTACAAGCCTCCAACACCTTTCTTTACTTCAAAATCAAGCCCACCACTTAGCAAGGTAAAGCCCCTCAAAAATTGCACTAGAAATTTTTGAGGATTTTTCAAAGAGAAATTTTTGTCTCCAAAAATGAAGAACAAAAGGAGAGAAAAATCTTGTGTGTGTATCCTTGCAAAAATCGGCCAAGTGAAGTGTATGTGTGAGTGGGAGACTAGCCTAGGTAGTTGTGAAAGTTGTCTCTCAAAAGTTGCATGTCTTTTGAATTTTTTATTAAAAAGTAATCAACAACCTTTCACCTCCCAAGCATGCAAACCCTAGCATGTCTCACATATAATATATAGTTTTTAACACATTAAAAACTATAGACTAAATTTTAATTATCTCAAACACATTTGAGATTAATTAAATATTACTTAATTTTACTCAAGTCCCACTAGTTAAATAATTATTTAAATTGAGCTCTACTAGACTCAATATTATTTGATTAATTCAACACTTGAATTAATATAATTATTTAGACTCTACTAGGTCCACTAGTGTTTAATTAATTCAACACTTGAATTAATTTAATTTAGTCTCCAATAATGTTCATGAAAATCACAATTTTCAACTACATTATTTACTTGGCCAAATTTTAATCTTAGGAACACTTCCATAAATTAAAATTTATATTTTTCTCTTAGAAGTCATACTTCTATTTTTCTTAATGCTTATAAACACATTTATAAGCCGTTCAACACATTGAACTATTTTACTTCTCTTCGGGATTTACTAAGCAAGTACTTGTGTGGCCCTCAATGGTTCATTGATACAACTAGCCGTGGGTTCACATCTCAATGTGATTCGGACTAAACATGTCCTTATTCGAGCATACCCCAATTGCTCCATTCTTACTTATCAACTCCTTGATAGTAAGAACGTCAGAACTCAAGTCTGATAGCACCCATCCAATCACGTTAAACGCCTAGCAGCATCGCTTACGTGATTCCCTAGGTATCACATGATAGTGCCTGCAAGAACCATTCAATTATGGTTAGCGTACAGTACGGTCCCTTCAACTCATATATCCCGACCGATTCGACAACTATTGGTCTATCGAGAGTTGTCAATGAATCGATACTATGTGTCATGTTGTGGTTGCATCGATGGTGTAATCTATGAAACCCCTTTCATAATTACCACCACACTCTGATCAGAGATTTCAACCCACATATACATGAAAAACACATAGGATATCCATACCCGTAGGTAAGCGGTGAATCCCCGACTACAATGCATCGACTCCTATATGTTTCGCCGTAACACCCAACCTTGCCACCTAATGACCCCATAAGAGTCGGTAAACAAGTCAAAGTGAAACGCTAGCACATAGAGTCTCAATGTTGTCCCGGGTCATAAGGACTAATTCTGTACAACCATAAACCAGGACTTTTCCACTCGATAAGTGAGAACCACTTGGAAAGTCCTTTTATGGAGGGTTGTTCAGTGCACTCTACAAGGAGCACCTATCTGCATGTTCGGACATCACAATGTCCCCTACCAATGAAACATGGTACTCACATCGCAGATACTAGTCTCTAACTCGAGCGGCCTTTATCCTTCTTAGTGGCGGCTGAATTGACTAGGAACGGTTTAGAATATACAGTATTCCAAATATGAGTTTCATGATACTCATCATATGAGCATCTCATATTCTTTCTACTATTTGTATATTCAAGGACTTTATCTATGCAACTAGCATGGGTATTAAGATAAAGATGCGCCAAATTTAATAAATTGAAATATTATTAAAATAAAGATCGTTTATACAAAGCGTTTCATTGTGAACAGTCGGCCAACACTTGGCTCGACGTGCACCTACTCTAACAATCTCCCACTTGCACTAGAGCCAACTACCTATATACTTTAGACCCATTGATTCGCGATGCTTCTCGAACGATGGTCCTGGTAAAGGCTTAGTTAGTGGATCAGCAACATTATCTGCGGAGCCGACTTTGTCAATCACGACATCTCCTCTTTCCACGATCTCTCTGAGGATGTGGTACTTTCTCAATACGTGTTTGGACTTCTGATGAGACCTTGGCTCCTTCGCCTGAGCTATGGCTCCCGTGTTGTCGCACATCACCGGGATAGGAGCAACTCCATTTGGAATGACGCCCAACTCTTGGACGAAATTCCTAATCCAAACAGCCTCCTTTGCTGCAGCCGATGCAGCAATGTATTCTGCCTCAGTGGTGGAATCCGCAGTACTGTCTTGCTTGGAACTCTTCCAAGAGACAGCACCACCATTGAGCATGAATATGAATCCGGAGGTTGACTTCGAGTCATCAATATCGCTTTGGAAGCTAGAGTTGGTATAGCCTTCCAATTTTAGTTCTCCACCCCCATAGACCAAAAACAACTTATTGGTCCTTCTCAAATACTTGAGGATGTCTTTCACAGCTTTCCAGTGTGGAAGACCAGGGTTGGATTGATATCTACTCACTACACTTAGTGCAAATGCCACGTCAGGACGTGTAGATATCATCCCATACATGATACTACCAATAGCCGAAGCATACGGAATTCGTGTCATCGCCGCTATCTCTGCATCAGTCTTGGGAGACATAGACTTGGATAGGGACACGCCATGACACATTGGTAGATGTCCTCTCTTGGACTCATCCATCGAGAACCGCTTCACGATGGTATCAATGTATGTGGACTGGGTGAGACCAAGCAATCTTCTTGATCTATCTCTATAGATCTGTATTCCCAATACAAAAGATGCTTCACCCAAGTCCTGCATTGAGAACTTACTTGCTAACCATATCTTTGTTGATTGCAACATTCCTACATCATTCCCAATGAGTAGAATGTCATCAACATAAAGAACAAGGAATGTCACAGCACTCCCACTGACCTTCTTATACACACAGGGTTCCTCAGGATTCTTAGTAAAACCAAACTCTTTGATTGTACTATCGAATCTGAGGTTCCAGCTCCTCGATGCCTGCTTAAGACCATAAATAGATCTTTGAAGTTTGCATACCATATGCTCACTTCCGATGGATGTAAACCCTTCAGGTTGAGACATGTAAATTTCTTCCTTAATATCCCCATTAAGGAAGGCTGTCTTCACATCCATCTGCCATATCTCATAGTCAAACCATGCAGCTATGGCTAGCAATATCCTAATGGACTTGAACATCGCAACTGGAGAAAAGGTTTCCTCATAGTCAACATCTTGTCTTTGAGTATACCCTTTTGCTACCAATCGCGCCTTGAAGGTCAATACCTTCCCATCCGCCCCAAGTTTCCTCTTGTAAATCCATTTACACCCTATGGGAACAGTTCCCTCAGGTGGATCCACAAGATTCCACACTTGGTTCGAATGCATGGAATTCATCTCAGATTCCATTGCTTCAAGCCATTTGGATGAATCGGCATCCGATAATGCTTCCTTGAAGGTCCTTGGATCACATCCAAGATTAGGCTCATCATGGCCCTCTTCAAGAAGCAGACCATACCTCACAGGTGGTCTCGAGACTCTCTCGGTTCTTCTAGGAGCTTGTATCTCCTCACTTGGCTTATCGGGTGTGGGTTCTACAACTGTGGGTGTCTCTCGAACCTCTTCGAGTTCTATCATCTCGCCTTTTCTATCTAATAGAAATTCCTTTTCCAAAAAGGTTGCGTTCCTAGAAACAAACACCTTTGTTTCTTGGGGATGATAGAAATAATATCCAATGGAATTTCTTGGATATCCCACAAAGTAGCATAAAATGGATCGACTATCCAATTTATCTCCCACTGTCTGCTTCACATAAGCAGGACACCCCCATATTCTTAGATAAGAATACTTGGGAGGCTTACCCATCCATATCTCATATGGAGTCTTGTCAACTGCCTTTGTATGGACATTGTTCAACAACAGTGCCGCTGTTTCAAGCGCATATCCCCAAAAGGATGGCGGCAACTCCGTGAACCCCATCATAGACCGAACCATGTCCATCAAAGTCCGGTTACGACGCTCCGAAACACCATTCAACTGTGGTGTAGCGGGCGGAGTCCACTGCGAGAGAATCCCATTCTCCCTTAGATACTCTTGGAACTCGGCACTCAAGTACTCACCACCTCGATCCGATCGAAGTGTCTTGATGCTTCGTCCCAATTGTTTCTCTACTTCACTTCTGAATTCTTTGAACCTTTCAAAGGCTTCAGACTTGTATTTCATCAAATACACATACCCATACCTCGAATGGTCATCGGTAAAGGTGATGAAGTAGGCATGTCCATGCTTAGTGGTGATGCTAAGCGGACCGCACACATCGGTATGGATCAAATCCAATAACCCTTTGGCTCGCTCCGCATGGCCCTTAAAGGGAATTTTGGTCATCTTTCCTTTCAGACAGGATTCACAAGTCGTGAGAGCGTTAATATCAGACATATCAAACATGCCAACTCCCACTAGCTTGTTCATCCTTCTTAGGGAAATATGACCTAATCGAGCATGCCATAGTTGTGCCGAATTAAGAGTATCTTGTTTGCGCTTATTTGTTGTTGTTATTGCTTGGACATTGTTAAGTGGAATATCTTTCAATTTTAAGGTATAGAGATTGTTTTCAAGTTCACCCGTACCAACTAAACATTCATTCTTATAAATATTGCAAACACCTTTGCAAAATAAACAAGAAAATCCATCAATATCAAGCATCGAAATGGAAATAATGTTTTTAACCAAGTCTGGTACATACAAAACATCTCTCAAAATAAGCTTAAAATCATTGTTCAATATTAAATAAACATCTCCAATGGCCTTGGCAGCAACTCTTGCCCCATTGCCCATCCTCAAGAAGGTCTCACCCTCTCGGAGCCTCCTACTTCTTCCCATCACCTGCAAATCATTACAGAGATGTGAGCCACAGCCGGTATCCAATACCCAAGAAGTAGAGTTAATCGAGATGTTAACTTCAATATAGAACATACCTTTGGCAGAACCCTTCTGCGCAAGATATTCCCTGCAGTTACGCCTCCAATGTCCAGGCTTCTTGCAGTGATGACAGATGTCGACTGTCTTCTCAGCCTTCACTGGCGCGGCTGCCACAACGGGACTCGAAGTCTGCCTCTTCAAGGGCTCGCTCTTCTTGGTACGCTGGAAAGAACGCTTCTTTCCCTTCCCAGGTGGACCGGTCTTCGTGCCAGATGAAGAGCCCACATAAAGAACCGGCTTCTCCTTCTTGATCGTGGACTCAAAGGTCACAAGCATGTTCACCAACTCTTCAAGGCTGGGCTCAAGCTTGTTCATATTGAAGTTCACGACAAAAGGATCGAAAGAGCTGGGCAATGACAACAGCAACACATCCGTGGTCAACTCCGATGGCAAGATCAAATCCATGCCTACGAGTTTATCCACGAGCCCAATCAACTTTAGGCCATGCTCATGGACCGAAGTCCCATCTCGCATGCGTAAAGTGATGAGCTCCTTTACTGTGGCATGCCTCAAAGGCCGAGTCTGCTCACCGAAGAGCTCCTTGAGGTGCATATGAATGTCAGCAGCATTCTTAGCATCCTCGAATCGCCTTTGCAGCTCATCGTTCATCGAAGCCTGCATATAACACTTCGCCTTCAAGTCATGGTCGCACCAATCCTTGTAGGTCTGCAGTTCCTCGGGACTGCAGTTAGTCGGAGCCTCATCAGGGGGCGACTCAGTCAGTGTATATGCGATTCTCTCCGAGTTCAAGACAATCTTTAAGTTTCTTAGCCAAGTGATATAGTTTGGTCCGGTTAGTATGTGTTTTTCGAGAATGACCGAAAACGGGTTGCGAATTGATGACATGACAAAGATTGTACTGAAAAGTAAAACAGATAAATGTTAATGACTATTTTAAAATATTTAATAAGATATAAAGTTTGGACTTTTACTTTATAAATAATCGCTCCCACTGTTTTGACATTTTCACTACCCTCTAGTGAAAACGGGAAACACTTTCCTCAGTAGGTACGTAAGGTCCAATTAGCGAATTGTGATCCCGAATAATATCGGCCATCACAATTCCTAAAAGGTAGTTTCCAATTGCATCGCCATGCAACCCTCTACGTATACTTTTGTCTCACGTTTGATTAGGACCCAATAATATGACGTCGTTCATCTTTACGTGTCAAGCCTAACCCATCGATATTGAACCTTAATGGACGGTCGCCATGAGTTCCCTCAATAATATGAGCCGAAATCATGGGAGTTCCACGTAGTTCACATCACCATGTCAATGGATGTCACAGCTTTCCGGCACCCAAGGCCCCCTCAATAATATGAGCCGAGCCCCGAGTACGGGTAGCGTTCATCATGCATCCATTGTCGATGGAAGACAAGGAAATTATAAACAAATTTATAATTCCCCTTTTCAGACTTGATATTAATTTTGAATCTTATTCAAAATGAGGGTTTTTAATTTTGAAAGGTCTCATCATTAATTTTATTTTAAAAGCTCGCCATGTTTGATCGTATGTTTGCCGGATTCATGCAACTTTGTTATTATAATAATAATAACGCACATACTCATTATTTATAACATATCATGCATATATTATAAATAGAAAACAGTACAAGGATGATCAATTGCCCCAACACTAATGGCCCGTGTGAGCCAAACACGGGCCTAGGTCCAATCCTAAGGTAAATGCACGGGATGCAATGCAACTATACTATTACATTAGCATCCTATATTACATGTCTTCGATCTTCATAATCACCAAGGCCACCATCTTCCAATCTTGATCTTCCACTATTCTAATATTTACATTTAAATATCCATGGCACATAGGGATACATCTCATGGGGTGGGAACGGGCCATAAACCAAGCCCACTTTATAAATTGATAATTATTACAATCATACAACACAAATATCCTAGCATACACCTAGCAAATTGGGCTTGGGCTTTTGATCATCCTTCATGCATAATATCACATATCATACACCATCAATTAATTATCACTATAATTAATTGATCCAATATTATATATCTTGATCTAATCACTAACCGCCACAATTATAAATTAAATTAACAAAGTATACAAACTCCTTTGTATACTTTCAAATTAATTTATTTATAATCGAATTTCTTGTAAATCACAATTTACTATAAATAATTAAAGTCCTACTTCAATTATTTATTTTATGAGAAAATATGTGCAACATTTGTAAATTTAAACTTAAGGGCCCAAAACACATTTTTCACTAAAAATTACTTTGGCCCATTTAAATTTCACAAAATATGTTGGCCATCCAAAGGCCCAACAACTCAAGGCCCATGACACTAAGGTTGTCCAAAACACTTTTGGAAACCCTAGCCGTCATCGCCGTCGCCGGAGCTCCGTCGCCGGATTCCGGCAACAAAAAATTTTTTTTTTTATTTTAAAAACGAATTTTCCGGGCAGCCCGTAGGCTGCCCAAACATGCTGCCCGAAATAATTCGGGCAGCCCGAAACTCACGGGCAGCAACATGCTGCCCGAAAATATTTTTTTTTTTTTTTTTGTTTTCCTTCAAAAAATTTCGGCCTTGCTCATATTCTTGCACATAAAATTTCAAGCGGTTAGAAATCGAATCTCAACATAATATTATGTAAATATAGCACAAAATCCGTAACCTAAGCTCGGATACCACTTGAAAGCGGACCGGTTACGAGGGCCATAAGCGCAACGGAAGCAAAAAAATTAAATTTTAACATGCATTTTTCGGCCCCCATAGATTAGGTGCTATATTTACAAAACAACATACATAGGAGGTAAGAAAAATTATACCTATCAACTTAGCAAAGTTGATGTATGGCTCCAATCAAGTTGTAAACAACTTGACTCTTCTAGGTTGAAGATCTACAAGCCTCCAACACCTTTCTTTACTTCAAAATCAAGCCCACCACTTAGCAAGGTAAAGCCCCTCAAAAATTGCACTAGAAATTTTTGAGGATTTTTCAAAGAGAAATTTTTGTCTCCAAAAATGAAGAACAAAAGGAGAGAAAAATCTTGTGTGTGTATCCTTGCAAAAATCGGCCAAGTGAAGTGTATGTGTGAGTGGGAGACTAGCCTAGGTAGTTGTGAAAGTTGTCTCTCAAAAGTTGCATGTCTTTGGAATTTTTTATTAAAAAGTAATCAACAACCTTTCACCTCCCAAGCATGCAAACCCTAGCATGTCTCACATATAATATATAGTTTTTAACACATTAAAAACTATAGACTAAATTTTAATTATCTCAAACACATTTGAGATTAATTAAATATTACTTAATTTTACTCAAGTCCCACTAGTTAAATAATTATTTAAATTGAGCTCTACTAGACTCAATATTATTTGATTAATTCAACACTTGAATTAATATAATTATTTAGACTCTACTAGGTCCACTAGTGTTTAATTAATTCAACACTTGAATTAATTTAATTTAGTCTCCAATAATGTTCATGAAAATCACAATTTTCAACTACATTATTTACTTGGCCAAATTTTAATCTTAGGAACACTTCCATAAATTAAAATTTATATTTTTCTCTTAGAAGTCATACTTCTATTTTTCTTAATGCTTATAAACACATTTATAAGCCGTTCAACACATTGAACTATTTTACTTCTCTTCGGGATTTACTAAGCAAGTACTTGTGTGGCCCTCAATGGTTCATTGATACAACTAGCCGTGGGTTCACATCTCAATGTGATTCGGACTAAACATGTCCTTATTCGAGCATACCCCAATTGCTCCATTCTTACTTATCAACTCCTTGATAGTAAGAACGTCAGAACTCAAGTCTGATAGCACCCATCCAATCACGTTAAACGCCTAGCAGCATCGCTTACGTGATTCCCTAGGTATCACATGATAGTGCCTGCAAGAACCATTCAATTATGGTTAGCGTACAGTACGGTCCCTTCAACTCATATATCCCGACCGATTCGACAACTATTGGTCTATCGAGAGTTGTCAATGAATCGATACTATGTGTCATGTTGTGGTTGCATCGATGGTGTAATCTATGAAACCCCTTTCATAATTACCACCACACTCTGATCAGAGATTTCAACCCACATATACATGAAAAACACATAGGATATCCATACCCGTAGGTAAGCGGTGAATCCCCGACTACAATGCATCGACTCCTATATGTTTCGCCGTAACACCCAACCTTGCCACCTAATGACCCCATAAGAGTCGGTAAACAAGTCAAAGTGAAACGCTAGCACATAGAGTCTCAATGTTGTCCCGGGTCATAAGGACTAATTCTGTACAACCATAAACCAGGACTTTTCCACTCGATAAGTGAGAACCACTTGGAAAGTCCTTTTATGGAGGGTTGTTCAGTGCACTCTACAAGGAGCACCTATCTGCATGTTCGGACATCACAATGTCCCCTACCAATGAAACATGGTACTCACATCGCAGATACTAGTCTCTAACTCGAGCGGCCTTTATCCTTCTTAGTGGCGGCTGAATTGACTAGGAACGGTTTAGAATATACAGTATTCCAAATATGAGTTTCATGATACTCATCATATGAGCATCTCATATTCTTTCTACTATTTGTATATTCAAGGACTTTATCTATGCAACTAGCATGGGTATTAAGATAAAGATGCGCCAAATTTAATAAATTGAAATATTATTAAAATAAAGATCGTTTATACAAAGAGTTTCATTGTGAACAGTCGGCCAACACTTGGCTCGACGTGCACCTACTCTAACACTAAGAAGGGGAGGGATTCTATTTATGGATTACTTTATGGGCTAAACTTTGCACAATAAAGTTGTAATCTACTACTTGTCATCCTCAAACGAAAGGACAAACTGAAGTTGTAAATAGAACTTTGGGAACACTTTTGCGTGCTATTCTTAAAAAAAACTTGGATTGACATTTCTATGGACTTTATTTTGGGGTTGCGTTGGACTAAGAAGGGGAGGGATTATATTTATGGATTACTTTATGGGCTAAACTTTGCACATAAAGTTGTAATCTACAACTTGTCATCCTCAAACGGATGGACAAACTGAAGTTGTCAATAGAACTTTTGGGTACACTTTTGCGTGCTATTCTTAAAAAGAACTTGGAATGACATTTCTATGTACTTTATTTTGGGGTTGCCTAGGACTAAGAAGGGGAGGGATTCTATTTTTGGATTACTTTATGGGCTAAACTTTGCACAATAAACTTTGGGTACACTTTCGCGTGCTATTATTAAAAGAACTTGGATTGACATTTCTATGGACTTTATTTTGGGGTTTCCTAGGACTAAGAAGGGGAGGGATTATATTTATGGATTACTTTATGGGCTAAACTTGGCACAATATTGTTGTATCTACTATAAGAAGGGGAGGGATTATATTTATGGATTACTTTATGGGCTAAACTTTGCACAATAAAGTTGTAATCTACTACTTGTCATCCTCAAACGGATGGACAAACTGAAGTTGTAAATAGAACTTTGGGAACACTTTTGCGTGCTATTCTTAAAAGAACTTGGATTGACATTTCTATGGACTTTATTTTGGGGTTGCCTAGGACTAAGAAGGGGAGGGATTCTATTTATGGATTACTTTATGGGCTAAACTTTGCACAATAAAGTTGTAATCTACTACTTGTCATCCTCAAACGGATGGACAAACTGAAGTTGTAAATAGAACTTGGGAACACTTTTGCGTGCTATTCTTAAAAGAACTTGGATTGACATTTCTATGGACTTTATTTTGGGGTTGCCTAGGACTAAGAAGGGGAGGGATTCTATTTATGGATTACTTTATGGGCTAAACTTTGCACAATAAAGTTGTAATCTACTACCTGTCATCCTCAAACGGATGGACAAACTGAAGTTGTAAATATAACTTTTGGAACACTTTTGCGTGCTATTCTTAAAAGAACTTGGATTTGACATTTCTATGGACTTTATTTTGGGGTTGCCTAGGGACTAAGAAGGGGAGGGATTATATTTATGGATTACTTTATGGGCTAAACTTTGCACAATAAAGTTGTAATCTACTACTTGTCATCCTCAAACGGATGGACAAACTGAAGTTGTCAATAGAACTTTGGGTACAGTTTTGCGTGCTATTCTTAAAAAGAACTTGGATTGACATTTCTATGGACTTTATTTTACTTTGGGAACACTTTTGCGTGCTATTCTTAAAAGAACTTGGATTGACATTTCTATGGACTTTATTTTGGGGTTGCGTAGGACTAAGAAGGGGAGGGATTCTATTTATGGATTACTTTATGGGCTAAACTTTGCACAATAAAGTTGTAATCTACTACTTGTCATCCTCAAACGGATGGACAAACTGAAGTTGTAAATAGAACTTTGGGAACACTTTTGCATGCTATTCTTAAAAAGAACTTGGATTGACATTTCTATGGACTTTATTTTGGGGTTGCCTAGGACTAAGAAGGGAAGGGATTCTATTTTTGGATTACTTTATGGGCTAAACTTTGCTCAATATTGTTGTAATCTACTACTTGTCATCCTGAAACGGATGGACAAACTGAAGTTGTCAATAGGACTTTGGGTACACTTTTGCGTGCTATTCTTAAAAAGAACATGGATTGACATTTCTATGGACTTTATTTTGGGGTTCATAGGATTTAGAAGGGGAGGGATTCTATTTATGGATTACTTTATGGGCTAAACTTTGCACAATAAAGTTGTAATCTACTACTTGTCATCCTCAACGGATGGACAAACAGAAGTTGTAAATAGAACTTTGGGAACACTTTTGCGTGCTATTCTTAAAAAGAACTTGGATTGACATTTCTATGGACTTTATTTTGGGATTGCCTAGGACTAAGAAGAGGAGGGATTATATTGATGGATTACTTTATGGGCTAAACTTTGCACAATATTGTTGTATCTACTATAAGAAGGGGAGGGATTATATTTATAGATTACTTTATGGGCTAAACTTTGCACATAAAGTTGTAATCTACAACTTGTCATCCTCAAACGGATGGACAAACTGAAGTTGTCAATAGAACTTTTGGGTACACTTTTGCGTGCTATTCTTAAAAAGAACTTGGAATGACATTTCTATGTACTTTATTTTGGGGTTGCCTAGGACTAAGAAGGGGAGGGATTCTATTTTGGATTACTTTATGGGCTAAACTTTGCACAATAAACTTTGGGTACACTTTCGCGTGCTATTCTTAAAAGAACTTGGATTGACATTTCTATGGACTTTATTTTGGGGTTGCCTAGGACTAAGAAGGGGAGGGATTATATTTATGGATTACTTTATGGGCTAAACTTGGCACAATATTGTTGTATCTACAATAAGAAGGGGAGGGATTATATTTATGGATTACTTTATGGGCTAAACTTTGCACAATAAAGTTGTAATCTACTACTTGTCATCCTCAAACGGATGGACAAACTGAAGTTGTAAATAGAACTTTGGAACACTTTTGCGTGCTATTCTTAAAAGAACTTGGATTGACATTTCTATGGACTTTATTTTGGGGTTGCCTAGGACTAAGAAGGGGAGGGATTCTATTTATAGATTACTTTATGGGCTAAACTTTGCACAATAAAGTTGTAATCTACTACTTGTCATCCTCAAACGGATGGACAAACTGAAGTTGTAAATAGAACTTTGGGAACACTTTTGCGTGCTATTCTTAAAAGAACTTGGATTGACATTTCTATGGACTTTATTTTGGGGTTGCCTAGGACTAAGAAGGGGAGGGATTCTATTTATGGATTACTTTATGGGCTAAACTTTGCACAATAAAGTTGTAATCTACTACTTGTCATCCTCAAACGGATGGACAAACTGAAGTTGTAAATAGAACTTTGGGAACACTTTTGCGTGCTATTCTTAAAAGAACTTGGATTGACATTTCTATGGACTTTATTTTGGGGTTGCCTAGGACTAAGAAGGGGAGGGATTCTATTTATGGATTACTTTATGGGCTAAACTTTGCACAATAAAGTTGTAATCTACTACTTGTCATCCTCAAACGGATGGACAAACAGAAGTTGTAAATAGAACTTTGGGAACACTTTTGCGTGCTATTCTTAAAAAGAACTTGGATTGACATTTCTATGGACTTTATTTGGGATTGCCTAGGACTAAGAAGGAGAGGGATTATATTGATGGATTACTTTATGGGCTAAACTTTGCACAATAAAGTGAATAAATACTGGGTCATCTCAACGAAAGGACAAAACTGAAGTTGTAAATAAGAACTTGGGAACACTTTGCGTGTTATTTCTTCAAAAAAACTTGGATTGACATTTATGGACATGATTTTGGGGTTGCGTGGACTAATAAGGGGAGGGATTATATTTATGGATTACTTATGGGCTAAACTTGCACATAAAGTGTAATCTACAACTTGTTCATCTCTCAAAAGGATGGACAAACGGAAGTTGTCAATAGAACTTGTGGGTACAACTTTCGCGTGCTATTCTTAAAGAACTTGATGACATTCTAGGAATTATTGTGAGATGGAGTGGTCTTTGGGCAACTAGGCACCAAATGGTATCACAGAGAAGGGGAGGGGGATTACTATTTATGGAATTACTTTATGGGCTAAAATTTGCACATAAATTTAATCTAACTGATCCTTAGGATGGCTTGAAGATTGACACTTTCGCGTTGCTATTATTTTAAAGAACTTGGATTGACCATTCTATGGAATTTTATTGGGTTGTCCTAGGGACTAAGAAGGGGGAGGATTATATTTTGGATTACTTTATGGGCAAACTTGGCCACAATATTGTGTGATATACTATAAGAAGGGGAGGGATTATATTATGGATGTACTTTATGGGCTAAACGTTGCCCAATACAAGTTGTAATCTACTACTTGTTCATCCTAAAACGGATATGGACAAACTGAAGTTGGTAAATAGAACTTTGGGAAACACTTTTGCGTGCTATTCTTAAAAGAACTTGGGTATTGACAATTTCTATGGGACTTTATTTTGGGGTTGCTAGGACTAAGAAGGGGAGGGATTCTATTTATGGATTACTTTATGGGCTAAACTTTGCACAATAAAGTTGTAATCTACTACTTGTCATCCTCAAACGGATGGACAAACTGAAGTTGTAAATAGAACTTTGGGAACACTTTTGCGTGCTATTCTTAAAAGAACTTGGATTGACATTTCTATGGACTTTATTTTGGGGTTGCCTCGGACTAAGAAGGGAGGGATTCTATTTATGGATTACTTATGGGCTAAACTTTGCACAATAAAGTTTGTAATCTACTACTTGTCATCCTCAAACGGATGGACAAACTGAAGTTGTAAATAGAACTTTGGGAACACTTTTGCGTGCTATTCTTAAAAGAACTTGGATTGACATTTCTATGGACTTTATTTTGGGGTTGCCTAGGACTAAGAAGGGAGGGATTCTATTTATGGATTACTTTATGGGCTAAACTTTGCCACAATAAAGTTGTTAATCTACTACTGGTCATCCTCAAACGGATGGACAAACTGAAAATTGTCAATAGAACTTGGGTACATTTTGCGTGCTATCTTAAAGAACGATTGACATTTCTGGACTTATTGGGTTGTAGACTAAATTCATAGGTACTTATGGTGCTAAATGAAGTGATTTATTTCTCTACGATGAAATGGTGTAAGAATTGGAACACTTTTGCGTTGCTATTATCTAAAAGAACTTGGATGGAACATTTCTAGTGACTTTATTTGGGTTGCCTAGGACTAAGAAAGGGGAGCGGATCTATTTAGGATACTTTATGGCTAAACTTTGCAAATAAAGTGCTAAATCTACACTGTGTCATCCTCAAACGGATGGAAAAACGAATGTTGTCAAATAGAACTTTGGGGTACACTTTTGCATGCATTCTAAAAAGAACTTGAATGAACATTTCTATGTGCGACTGTATTGGGTGGTGCCTAGGACTAAGAAGGGACAGGATTCTATTTTGGATTACTGGTAGGGAATTGCACAATAAAGTTGTAATCTACTACTTGTCATCCTCAAACGGATGGACAAACTGAAGTTGTAAATAGAACTTTGAGAACACTTTTGCGTGCTATTCTTAAAAGAACTTGGATTGACATTTCTATGGACTTTATTTTGGGGTTGCCTAGGACTAAGAAGGGGAGGGATTATATTTATGGATTACTTTATGGGCTAAACTTTGCCACAATAAAGTTGTAATCTACTACTTGTCATCCTCAAACGGATGGACAAACTGAAGTTGTAAATAGAACTTTGAGAAACACTTTTGCGTGCTATTCTTAAAAGAACTTGGATTGACATTTCTATGACTTATTTTGGGGTTGCCTAGGACTAAGAAGGGGAGGGATTCTATTTATGGATTACTTTATGGCTAAACTTTGCACAATAAGTTTGTAATCTACTACTTGTCATCCTCAAACCGGATGGACAAACTGAAGTTGTAAATAGAACTTTGAGAACAGCGTTTTTGCGTGCTATTCTTAAAAGAACTTGGATTGACATTTCTATGGACTTTATTTTGGGTTGCCTAGGACTAAGAAGGGGAGGGATTCTATTTATGGATTACTTTATGGGCTAAACTTTGCACAATAAAGTTGTAATCTACTACTTGTCATCCTCAAACGGATGGACAAACTGAAGTTGTAATAGAACTTTGAGAACACTTTTGCGTGCTATTCTTAAAAGAACTTGATTGACATTTCTATGGACTTTATTTTGGGTTGCCTAGGACTAAGAAGGGAGGATTCTATTTATGGATTACTTTATGGGCTAAACTTTGCTCACATAAGTTGTAATCTACTACTTGTCATCCTCAAACGGATGGACAAACTGAAGTTGTAAATAGAACTTTTGGAACACTTTTGCGTGCCTATCTTAAAAGAACTTGGATTGGACATTTCTAGGACTTTATTTGGGGTTGCCTAGGACTAAGAAGGGGAGGGATTCTATTTATGGATTACTTTATGGGCTAAACTTTGCCATCAAGAATTGTTGTATCTACTATATGTCCTCCTCAAAGGATGGACCAAACGAAGTTGTCAATAAAACTTGGGGAACACATTTGCGTGTATTCTTAAAAGAATATGGATTGACATTTCTATGGACTTGTATTTGGGTTGCCTTGAGACTAGAAGGGGAGGGGATTTATTTGGATTACTTTATGGGGCTAAACTTTGCACACAAAAGTTGTAATTAAACTGTATCTCCAACGGATGGACAAACGGAAGTTGTCACAGAACTTTGGGGTCACTTTGCGTGCTATTCTTAAAAAGAACTTGGGAATGACATTTCTATTGTACTTTATTTGGGGTTGCCTGGACTAAGAAGGGGAGAGATTCTATTTTGCGATTACTTTATGGGCTAAAACTTGACACAATAAACTTCGGTACACTTTCGAGTGCTAGTCTTAAAAGACTATGGATGACATTTCTATGGGACTTTATTTTGGGGTTGCCGAAGGAAATTTATAGATATATATGGATAATGGAAACTGGCAAATGTGATCTGAAAGGAGATTATATTTATGGATTATTCGAAAATTTGAAATGGTGTTATATAACTTGTAGCCTCAAACATGAATGAGTTGTACATACTATGGAAACACTGCGGCTATAGAATGGAGACTATGATATTGTTGCTGGATAAGGGAGATTAATTGGTTTATGGCTAAACTTGCACAATAAAGTGTGTATAATCTACTATTGTCAATCCTCAAACGATGGACAATGACTGAAGTTGTAATATAAACTTGGGACACTTTGCGTGCTATCTTAAAAGAACTTGGATTGACACATTCTCATGGAAACTTAATTTTGGGTTGCCAGGACAATCGAAGGGAAGGGATTCATTTATGCTTACTTTATGGGCTAAACTTGCCACAATAAAGTTTGTAATCTACTACTGTTATCCTCAAACAGGATGGACAATAACAAGTTGTAAATAGAACTTTGGAACACTTTTGCGTGCTATTCTTAAAAGAACTTTGGATTGACATTTCTATGGACTTTATTTTGGGGTTGCCTAGGACTAAGAAGGGGAGGGATTCTATTTATGGCATTACTTTATGGGCTAAACTTTGCACAATACTAAGTTGTAATCTACTACTTGTCATCCTCAAACGGATGAGACAAACTGAAGTTGTAAAAGAACTTTGGAACACTTTTGCGTGCTATTCTTAAAAGGAACTTGGATTGACATTTCTATGGACTTTATTTTGGGTGCCTAGGACTATAGAAGGGGGAGAGGAGGATTTCTATTTAGGATTACTTTTTTATGAGGCTTAAACTCACTGCCCAAATAAAGTTGTATCTACTACTTGCATCCTCAAACGGATTGAAAACTGAAGTAGTAAAAGAACTTTGGGAACACTTTTGCGTGATCTATAAAAGTAACTTGGATGACCATTCTATGACTTTTTTGGGTGTGCTAGGACTAAGAAGGCGAGGGATTTCTTTTATGGATCACTTTATGGGCTAAACTTTGCCACATAAGTTGTAACTTACTACTTGTCATCCTCAAACGGATGGACAAACTGAAGATGTAAATAGGATTGAATTGGATCTTAAAAGATTGGAAATTTCTATGACTTATTTTTGCTGACTGAGTGATTCTTAAAAGAACTTGGATTGGGACATTCTATGGACTTTATTTGGGGTTGCTTGGACTAAGAAGGAGGGGAGGGATTACTATTTTTGGATTATTAGGGACTAAAACTTTGCACATTAAATGTGTAATCTACAAAACTTGTATCCTCACAAACGGATGGACAAACTGAAGTTGTCAATAGAACTATGGGTACACTTTGCGTGCTATTCTTTAAAAGAACTTGGAAATTGACATTTCTATGACTTATATTTGGGGTTGTCTAGGACTAGAAGGGGAGGATTCTATTTGTTGGATATGGTACTCAAAGGATTTAAAGACTGGCAATTGCATATTATACACTTTACCTAAAGAGCGAAGTCATAAACTTGGGTACACTTTCGCTGTGGCTATTCTTAAAAAGAACTTGGATTGAACATTTCTATGGACGTATTTGGGGTTGCTCCTAGAAGAGCCTTGTAAGTTATACTATGGGTTAACTGACAATTGGCACAGGAAGGGAGGGATCTATTTTGGATTCTTTATGGGCTAAACTTTGCTCAATAAGTTGTACTTACTATTGTACATCCTAAAAGATGGACAAACTGCAAGTGTAAATAGAACTTTGGGATCACTTTTGCGTTGCTATTCTTAAAAGAACTTGGATGGACATTCTATGGAATTTATTTTGGGGTTGCCTAGGACTAAAGGAAGGTATAGGATTATTAGGCATTGTATGTATCTATATAGAGGAGGATATATGATATGTATGGGCTAAACTTTGCACCAATATTGTGAAATCTACTACTTGTCAATCCTCAACGGATGGCAAACGAAGTTTGTAAAATAGAATTGGAACACTTTTGCTGTATTCTTAAAAGAATTGGATTGACCATTCTATGGAATTTATTTGGGGTGTTGCTAGGGATAAGAAGGGGGAGATTCATTTTGGATTACTGTATGGCTAAACTTGCACAATAAATTGTCATTATATTGTCATCCTCAAAACGGATGGACAAAACTGAAGTTGACAATAGAACTTTGGGACACTTTTGCGTCTATTCTTAAAAAACTGGATCATATGGCTATTTGCTGAAGCAGGATTCATTTATGAGTACGTTTATGGTAATTGAATAAGTGTTATATTGTCCCTAAAGCGGCAACTGAAATGTAAAGTAGGGGCATTGGTGTATTCTTAAAAGAAACTGGATTGACATTTCATGGACTTTATTTGGGGTGCCTTAGGAAAGAAGGGGAGGATTATATTATGGATACTTTATGGGCTAAACTTTGCACATAAAGTCTAATCTACACTTGTCATCCTAAACCTAAAAGGATGGACAAAGAAATTCAATGAATTGGCACTGTGCTTCTAAAAATTGATGAATTATACTTAGGGTTCTGGTGATAGGGCGAGAATCTAGTTTGATTTTATGTCTTGAAAATAGTCATAGTCTTATTCTTAAAAAGAACTTGGATTGAAATTTCTATGTACTATTTTGGGGTGCTGGACTAGGGGAAGGATATTATGGATTATGGGAACTGGGCAAAGAGGACTACATGAGGAGATTATTTGATACTTTATGGGCTAAACTTTGACAATACAATTTAATACTACTGTGCACGGTACAAACTGAATGTATTAGAACTTTTGGGACACTTCTGCTATTCTTAAAAGAACTGGAGTGACATTTCTAGGACTTTATTTTGGTGGTTGCCTAGGAGCTAAGGAAGGGGAGGGATTCTATTTCTGATTACTTTATGCGCTAAACTTGCCAATAAAGTTGTAAATCTACTACTGTTATCCTCAAAACGGATGGCAAAACGGAAGTTGTTAATAGAACTTGCGGAAACACTATTGCGTGCTATTTCTAAAAAGAATGGATTGACATTCTTATAAACTTTATGTTGGGGTTTTGCTAGGACTAAGAAGGGGAGGGATTCTATTTGTGGATACTTTATGGGCTAAACTTTGCACAATAAAAGTTGTAATCTACTAGTGTCATGCCTCAAACGGATGAGACAAACAAAAGTGGTAAAAAATAGAACTTTGGGAACCATTTTGCGTTGCTATTCTTAAAAGAACTTGGAATTGACATTACTATGGGACTTTAGTTTTGGGGTTGCCTTGGACTAAGAGGGGGAGGGATTATATATGGTATACTTTATGGCTAAACTTTGCACACAGTTAAAGTTGTAATCTAGCCCACTTCATCCTCAAACGATGGACAAATGAAGGTGTACATAGAACTTGGGTATTTATCTAAAAGGAACTGGATTGCCGACTATTTTTTTGGACCATTGCTATGTAAAAGAACTTGATTGACATTTCTATGGACTTATTTTGGGGTTGCATAGACATAAGAGGGGGGAGAGAGATATCATTTATGGATTACTTTATGGGCTAAACTTTGCACAATAAGTTGGTAATCTACTACTTGTCATCCTCAAAAGGATGGACAAAACTGAAGTTGTAAATAGAACTTGATGGATCACTTTGCGTGCTATCTTAAAGAAACTTGGATGACATTTCTATGACTTTATTTGGGGCTGCTAGGACTAAGAAGGGAAGGGATTCGATTTTGGATTACTTATGGGCTAAACCGTGTGTTGTGGAGAGAGAATCTCTATCAACAACAACAACGGTTTAGCCCATAAAGTAATCCAAAAATAGATCCCTCCCCTTCTTAGTCCTAGGCAACCCCCCCAAAATAAAGTCATAGAAATGTCAATCCAAGTTTTTTAAGAATAGCAAGCAAAAGTGTTCCCAAAGTTCTATTTACAACTTCAGTTTGTCCATCCGTTTGAGGATGACAAGTAGTAGATTACAACTTTATTGTGCAAAGTTTAGCCATAAAGGAATCCATAAATAGAATCCCTCCCTTCTATACTAGGCAACCCCAAAATAAAGTCCAGAAATGTCAATCAAGTTCTTTTAAGAATAGCAATGCAAAAGTGTTCCCAAAGTAAAATAAAGTCCATAGAAATGTCAATCCAAGTTCTTTTAAGAATAGCACGCAAAAGTGTCCCAAAGTTCTATTACAACTTCAGTTGTCCATCCGTTTGAGGATGACAAGTGTAGATTACAACTTTATTGTGCAAAGTTTAGCCCATAAAGTAATCCATAAATAAATCCTCCCCTTCTTAGTCAGGCAACCCCAAAATAAGTCCATGAAATGTCAATCCAAGTTCTTTTAAGAATAGCACGCAAAGTGTTCCCAAGTTCTATTTACAAACTTTGTTGTCCATCCGTTTGAGGATGACAAGTAGTAGATTACAACTTTATTGTGCAAAGTTTAGCCCATAAAGTAATCCATAATAGAATCCCCTCCTTCTTGGCCTAGGCAACCCCAAAATAAAGTATAGAAATGTCAATCAAGTTCTTTTAAGAATAGCACGCAAAAGTGTTCCCAAAGTTCTATTTACAACTTCGTTTGTCCATCGTTTGAGGATGACAAGTAAGTAGATTACAACTTTATTGTGCAAAGTTTAGCCATAAAGTAATCCATAAATAGAATCCCTCCCTTTTTAGTCCTAGGCAACCCCAAAAATAAAGTACATAGAAATGTCCATCCAAGTTCTTTTAAGAATAGCACGCGAAAGTGTACCCAAAGTTTATTGTTGCAAAGTTTAGCCCATAAAGTAATCCAAAAATAGAATCCCTCCCCTTTTAGTCCTAGACAACCCCAAAATAAAGTACCATAGAAATGTCATCCAAGTTCTTTTTAAGAATAGCACGCAAAAGTGTTACCAAAGTTCTATTACAACTCATTTGTCCATCCGTTTGAGGATGACAAGAGTAGTAGATATAACTTTATGTGCAAAGTTTAGCCCATAAAGTAATCCAAAAAAATAATCCCTCCCCTTCTTAGTCCTAGCAACCCAAAATAAGTCCTAGAAATGTCAATCCAGTCTTTTAAAACCTCTAGTCTAGCACCCAAATAAAGTCCAGAAATGTCAACAGTCTTTTAGATACCAAAGTGTCCAAGTTCTATTACAACTTCAGTTTGTCATCGTTTGAGGATGACAAGTAGTAGATTACAAATTTATTGTGCAAAGTTTAGCCCATAAAGTAATCCAAAATAGAATCTCTCCCCTCTTAGTCCTAGGCAACCCCAAAATAAGTCCATAGAAAGTTCAATCCAAGTTCTTTTAAGAATAGCACGCAAAAGTGTCTCAAAGTTCTATTACAACTTCAGTTTGTCCATCCGTTTGAGGATGACAAGTAGTAGATTTAAAAATATTGGCAAAGTTTAGCCCATAAAGTAATCCAAAATATAATCCCTCCCCTTCTTAGTCCTAGGCAACCCCAAAATAAAGTCCATAGAAATGTCATCCAAGTTCTTTAAGAATAGCACGCAAAAGTGTTCCCAAAGTTCATATTACAACTTCAGTTTGTCCATCCGTTTGAGGATGACAAGTAGTAGATTACAACTTATTGTGCAAGTTTAGCCCATAAAGTAATCCAAATAGAATCCCTCCCTTCTTAGTCCTAGGCAACCCAAAATAAAGTCCATAGAAATGTCAATCCAAGTTCTTTTAAGAATAGCAAGCAAAAGTGTCCCAAAGTTCTATTACAATTCAGTTTGTCCATCCGTTTGAGGATGACAAGTAGTAGATTCCATTATGCAAGTTCAACTTTAGTTGCAAAGTTTAGCCCATAAAGAATCCAAAATAGAATCCCTCCCCTTCTTAGTCCTAGACACCCAAAATAAAGTCCATAGAAATGTCAATCCAAGTTCTTTTAAAGATGCACGCAAAAGTGTTCCCAAAGTTCTATTTACAACTTCAGTTTGTCCATCCGTTTGAGGATGACAAGTAGTAGATTACAAAATTGGCAAAGTTTAGCCATAAATAATCCAAAAATGAATCCCTCCCCTTCTTATCCTAGACAACCAAATAAAAGTCCAAAAATGTCAATCCAAGTTCTAAGAATCCTCCCCTCTTAGTCCTAGGCAACCCAAAATAAGTCCATAGAATGTCAATCCAAGTTCTTTTAAGAATAGCACGCAAAAGTGTCCAAAGTCATTTACCACTTCAGTTTGTCCATCCGTTTGAGATGACAAGTAGTAGATTACAACTGTATTGTGCAAGTTTAGCCCATAAGTAATCCATAAATAGAATCCCTCCCTCTTAGTCCTAGGCAACCCAAAATAAAGTCCATAGAAAGTCAATCCAAGTTCTTTTTAAGAATAGCAAGCAAAAGTGTTCCCAAAGTTCTATTTACACTCAGTTTTTGTCCACGTTGAGGATGACAAGTAGTAGATTACAACTTTATGTGCAGTTTAGCCATAAAGTAATCCATAATAGAATCCCTCCCCTTCTTAGTCCTAGGCAACCCCAAAAAAAGTCCATAGAAATGTCAATCCAAGTTCTTTTAGAATAGCACGCAAAAGTGTTCCCAAAGTTCTATTTACAACTTCAGTTTGTCCATCCGTTTGAGGATGACAAGTAGTAGATTACAACTTTATTGTGCAAAGTTTAGCCCATAAAGTAATCCATAAATAGATCCCTCCCCTCTTAGTCCGGCAACCCAAAATAAAGTCCATAGAAATGTCAATCCAAGTCTTTTTAAGAATAGACGCAAAAGTGTTCCCAAAGTTCTATTACAACTTCAGTTTGTCCATCGTTTGAGGATGACAAGTAGTAGATTACAACTTTATTGTGCAAAGTTAGCCCATAAAGGAATCATAAATAGACCCTCCTTTTAGTCCTAGGCAACCCCAAAATAAAGTCCATAGAAATGTCAATCCAAGTTCTTTTTAAAATAGCACGCAAAAGTGTCCCAAAGTTCTATTTACAACTCAGTTTGTCCATCCGTTTGAGGAGACAAGTAGTAGATTACTTATTTTGCAAGTTTAGCCCATAAATAATCCAAATATATCCCTCCCCTTTATATGTACAACCAATATTTGGCAAAGTTTAGCCCAAAAGTAATCCATAAATATAATCCCTCCCCTTCTTAGTCCTAGGCAACCCCAAAAATAAAGTCCATAGAAATGTCAATCCAAGTTCTTTTAAGAATAGCACGCGAAAGGTTGTACCAAAGTTTTATTGTGCAAAGTTTAGCCCATAAAGAATCCATAAATAGAATCCCTCCCCTTCTTTAGTCCTAGGCAACCCCAAAATAAAGTACATAGAATGTCAATTCCAAGTTCTTTTTAAGAATAGCACGCAAAAGTGTTCCAAAGTTACTTTACAACTTCAGTTTGTCCATCCGTTGAGGATGACAAGTAGTAGATACAACTTTATTGTGCAAAGTTTAGCCCATAAAGTAATCCAAAAATAATCCCTCCCCTTCTTAGTCCTAGGCCAAAAACCAAAAAAATAAAGTCCATAGAAATGTCATCCAGTGTTCTTTTAAGAATAGCAGCAAAAGTGTCCAAAGTTCTATTTACAACTTCAGTTTGTCCATCCGTTTGAGGATGACAAGTAGTAGATTACAACAATATTGATGCCAAAGTTTAGCCCATAAAGTAATCCATAAAATAGCAATCCCTCCCCTTCTTAGTCCATAGGTAACCCAAAAATAAAGTCCATAGAAATGTCAATCCAAGTTCTTTTTAAGAATAGAACGCAAAAGTGTACCCAAGTTCTATTTACAACTTCAGTTTGTCCATCCGTTTTGAGGATGACAAGTAGTAGATTACAACAATATTGTGCCAAAGTTTAGCCATAAAGTAATCATAAATAGAATCCCTTCCCTTCTAGTCCTAGGCCAACCCCAAAATAAAGTCCATAGCAAATGTCAATCCAAGTTCTTTTTAAGAATTAGCACGCAAAAGTGTTCCAAAGTTCTATTTACAACTTCAGTTTGTCCATCCGTTTGAGGATGACAAGTAGTAGATTACAACTTTATTGTGCAAAGTTTAGCCCATAAAGTAATCCATAAATAGAATCCCTCCCCTTCTTAGTCCTAGGGCAACCCCAAATAAAGTCCATAGAAATGTCAATCCAAGTTCTTTTTAAGAATAGCACGCAAAAGTGTTCCCAAAGTTCTATTTCCAACTTCAGTTTGTCCATCCGTTTGAGGATGACAAGTAGTAGATTACAACTTTATTGTGCAAAGTTTAGCCCATAAAGTAATCCATAAATAGAATCCCTCCCCTTCTTAGTCCTAGGCAACCCCAAAATAAAGTCCATAGAAATGTCAATCCAAGTTCTTTTAAGAATAGCACGCAAAAGTGTTCCCAAAGTTCTATTACAACTTCAGTTTGTCCATCCGTTTGAGGATGACAAGTAGTAGATTACAACTTTATTGTGCAAAGTTTAGCCCATAAAGTAATCCAAAATAGAATCCCTCCCCTTCTTAGTCCTAGGCAACCCCAAAATAAAGTCCATAGAAATGTCAATCCAAGTTCTTTTAAGAATAGCACGCAAAAGTGTTCCCAAAGTTCTATTGACAACTTCAGTTTGTCCATCCGTTTCGGGATGACAAGTGTAGATACAAAATATTTGGCAAAGTTTAGCCCATAAAGTAATCCATAAAAATAGAATCCCTCCCCTTCTTGTCCTAGGCAACCCCAAAATAAAGTCCATAGAAATGTCAATCCAAGTTCTTTTAGAATAGCAGCAAAAGTTCCCAAAGTTCTATTTACAACTCAGTTTGTCCATCCGTTGAGGATGACAAGTAGTAGATTACAACTTTATTGTGCAAAGTTTAGCCCATAAAGTAATCCATAAATAAATCCCTCCCCTTCTTAGTCCTAGCAACCCCAAATAAAGTCCATAGAAATGTCAATCAAGTCTTTTAGAATAGCACGCAAAAGTGTTCCCAAAGAAAAATAAAGTCATAGAAAGTCACAAGCCAAGTTCTTTTAAGAATAGCACGCACAAAGTGTACCCAAGTTCTTATTGAACAACTTCAGTTTGTCCATCCGTTTGAGGATGAAAGTGTAGATTACAACTTTTATGTGCACAAGTTTAGCCCATAAAGTAATCCATAAATATAATCCCTCCCCTTCTTAGTCCCAGGCAACCCCAAAATAAGTCCATAGAAATGTCAATCCAAGTTCTTTTAAGAATAAGCACGCAAAAGTGTTCCAAAAGTTCTATTTACAACTTCAGTTTTGTCCATCCGTTTGAGGATGACAAGTAGTAGATTACAACTTTATTGTGCAAAGTTTAGCCCATAAAGTAATCCATAAATAGAATCCCTCCCCTTCTTAGTCCTAGGCAACCCCAAAATAAAGTCCATAGAAATGTCAATCCAAGTTCTTTTAAGAATAGCACGCAAAAGTGTTCCCAAAGTTCTATTTACAACTTCAGTTTGTCCATCCGTTTGAGGATGACAAGTAGTAGATTACAACTTTATTGTGCAAAGTTTAGCCCATAAAGTAATCCATAAATAGAATCTCTCCCCTTCTTAGTCCTAGGCAACCCCAAAATAAAGTCCATAGAAATGTCAATCCAAGTTCTTTTAAGAATAGCACGCAAAAGGTTCCCAAAGTTCTATTTACAACTTCAGTTTGTCCATCCGTTGAGGATGACAAGTAGGAGATTACAACTTTATTGGCAAAGTTTAGCCCATAAGTAATCATAAATATAATCCCTCCCCTTTTACGAGATACAACAATATTGTGCCAAGTTAGCCCATAAGAATCCATTAAATATAATCCCTCCCTCTTAGTCCTAGGAACCCAAAAATAAAGTCCATAGAAATGTCAATCCAAGTTCTTTTAAATAGCAGCGAAAAGTGTCCCCAAAGTTTCATTGTGCAAAGTTTAGCCCATAAAGTAATCCAAAAAATCCCTCCCCTTTTAGTCCTAGGCAACCCCAAAATAAAGTCATAGAAATGTCATCCAAGTTCTTTTTAGAAAGCACGCAAAAGTGTCCCAAAGTTCTATTACAACTTCAGTTGTCCATCCGTTTGAGGATGACAAGTTGTAGATTACAAAATTATTGTGCAAAGTTTGCCCATAAAGTAATCCATAAATAATCCCTCCCCCTTCTTAGTCCTAGGCAACCCCAAAATAAAGTCCATAGAAATGTCAATCCAAGTTCTTTTTAAGAATAAGCACGCAAAAGTGTTCCCAAAGTTCTATTTACAACTTCAGTTTGTCCATCCGTTTGAGGATGACAAGTAGTAGATTACAACTTTATTGTGCAAAGTTTAGCCCATAAAGTAATCCATAAATAGAATCCCTCCCCTTCTTAGTCCTAGGCAACCCCAAAATAAAGTCCATAGAAATGTCAATCCAAGTTCTTTTTAAGAATAGCACGCAAAAGTGTTCCCAAAGTTCTATTTACAACTTCAGTTTGTCCATCCGTTTGAGGATGACAAGTAGTAGATTACAACTTTATTGTGCAAAGTTTAGCCCATAAAGTAATCCATAAATAGAATCCCTCCCCTTCTTAGTCCTAGGCAACCCCAAAATAAAGTCCATAGAAATGTCAATCCAAGTTCTTTTAAGAATAGCACGCAAAAGTGTTCCCAAAGTTCTATTTACAACTTCAGTTTGTCCATCCGTTTGAGGATGACAAGTAGTAGATTACAACTTTATTGTGCAAAGTTTTAGCCCATAAAGTAATCCATAAATAGAATCCCTCCCCTTCTTAGTCTAGGCAACCCCAAAATAAATTCCATAGAAATGGTCAATCCAAGTTCTTTTAAGAATAGCACGCAAAAGTGTTCCCAAAGTTATATTTACAACTTCAGTTTGTCCATCCGTTTGAGGATGACAAGTAGTAGATTACAACTTTATTGTGCAAAGTTTAGCCCATAAAGTAATCCATAAATAGAATCCCTCCCCTTCTAAGTCCAAGGCAACCCCAAAATAAAGTCCATAGAAATGTCAATCCAAGTTCTTTTAAGAATAGCACGCAAAAGTGTTCCCAAAGTTCTATTTACAAACTTCAGTTTGTCCATCCGTTTGAGGATGACAAGTAGTAGATTACAACTTTATTGTGCAAAGTTTAGCCCATAAAGTAATCCATAAATATAATCCCTTCCCCTTCTTATAGTAGATACAACAATATGTGCACAAGTTTAGCCCATAAAGTAAGTCCATAAATAGTCAATCCTCCCCTTCTTTAAGTCCTAGCACGCCAAAAGTGTTCCCAAAGTCTCATTTAACTTCAGTTTGTCCATCCAGTTCTTGAGGATAGACAAGCGAAATTGATTACCAACTTTATTGTGCAAAGTTTAGCCCATAAAAGTAATCCAATAAATAGAATCTCCTCCCCTTCTTAGTCCTAGGCAACCCCAAATAAAGTACATAGAAATGTCAATTCCAAGTTCTTTTAAGAATAAGCACGCAAAAGTTGTTCCCAAAGTTCTATTTACAACTTCAGTTTGTCCCATCCGTTTGAGGATGACAAGTTAGTAGATTACAACTTTATTGTGCAAAGTTTAGCCCATAAAGTAATCCATAACTAGAATCCCTCCCCTTCTTAGTCCAAGGCAACCCCAAAATAAAGTCCATAGAAATGTCAATCCAAGTTCTTTTAAGAATAGCACGCAAAAGTGTTCCCAAAGTTCTATTTACAACTTCGTTTGTCCATCCGTTTGAGGATGACAAGTAGTAGATTACAACTTTATTGTGCAAAGTTTAGCCCATAAAGTAATCCATAAATAGAATCCCTCCCCTTCTTAGTCCTAGGCAACCCCAAAATAAAGTCCATAGAAATGTCAATCCAAGTTCTTTTAAGAATAGCACGCAAAAGTGTTCCCAAAGTTCTATTTACAACTTCAGTTTGTCCATCCGTTTGAGGATGACAAGTAGTAGATTACAACTTTATTGTGCAAAGTTTAGCCCATAAAGTAATCCATAAATAGAATCCCTCCCTTCTTAGTCCATAGGCAACCCCAAAATAAAGTCCATAGAAATGTCAATCCAAGTTCTTTTAAGAATAGCACGCAAAAGTGTTCCCAAAGTTCTATTTACAACTTCAGTTTGTCCATCCGTTTGAGGATGACAAGTAGTAGATTACAACTTTATTGTGCAAAGTTTAGCCCATAAAGTAATCCATAAATAGAATCCCTCCCCTTCTTAGTCCTAGGCAACCCCAAAATAAAGTCCATAGAAATGTCAATCCAAGTTCTTTTAAGAATAGCACGCAAAAGTGTTCCCAAAGTTCTATTACAACTCTGTTTCCATTCGTTTGAGGATGACAAGTAGTAGATTACACTTTGTGCAAAGTTTAGCCCATAAAGTAATCCATAAATGAATCCCTCCCCTTCTAGTCCTAGGCAACCCCAAAAAAAAAAGTCCATAGAATGTCAATCCAAGTTCTTTTAAGAATAGCACGCAAAAGTGTTCCCAAAGTTCTATTTACAACTTCAGTTTTCCATCCGTTTGGGATGGCAAGTAGTAGATTACAACTTTATGTGCAAAGTTTAGCCCATAAAGTAATCCATAAATAAATCCCTCCCTCTATATGTCCATACGTTAGCCCATAAAGTATGCAAAATAATCCTTCCCCTTCCGACCTAGGCAACCCCAAAATAAAGTCCATGAAATGTCAATCCAAGTTCTTTTAATAGAATAGCAAGCTGAAAGTATGATTACAAAGTATTGTGCAAAGTTTAGCCCATAAAGTAATCCATAAATAGAATCTCTCCCCTTCTTAGTCCTAGGCACCCCAAAATAAAGTCCATAGAAATGTCAATCCAAGTCTTTTTAAGAATAGCACGCAAAGTGTTCCCAAAGTTCTATTTGACAACTTCAGCTTTGTCCATCCGTTTGAGGATGACAAGTAGTAGATTACAACTTTATTGTGCAAAGTTTAGCCCATAAAGTAATCCATAATAGAATCCCTCCCCTTCTTAGTCCTAGGCAACCCCAAAATAAAGTCAATAGAAATGTCAATCCAAGTTCTTTTAAGAATAGCACGCAAAAGTGTTCCCAAAGTTCTATTTACAACTTCAGTTTGTCCATCCGTTTGAGGATGACAAGTAGTAGATTACAACTTTATTGTGCAAAGTTTAGCCCATAAAGTAATCCATAAATAGAATCCCTCCCCTTCTTTAGTCCTAGGCAACCCCAAAATAAAGTCCATAGAAATGTCAATCCAAGTTCTTTTAAGAATAGCACGCAAAAGTGTTCCAAAGTTCTATTTACAACTTCAGTTTGTCCATCCGTTTGAGGATGACAAGTAGTAGATTACAACTTTATTGTGCAAAGTTTAGCCCATAAAGTAATCCATAAATAGAATCCCTCCCCTTCTTAGTCCTAGGCAACCCCAAAATAAAGTCCATAGAAATGTCAATCCAAGTTCTTTTAAGAATAGCACGCAAAAGTGTTCCCAAAGTTCTATTTACAACTTCAGTTTGTCCATCCGTTTGAGGATGACAAGTAGTAGATTACAACTTTATTGTGCAAAGTTTAGCCCATAAAGTAATCCATAAATAGAATCCCTCCCCTTCTTAGTCCTAGGCAACCCCAAAATAAAGTCCATAGAAATGTCAATCCAAGTTCTTTTTAAGAATAGCACGCAAAAGTGTTCCCAAAGTTCTATTTACAAACTTCAGTTTGTCCATCCGTTTGAGGATGACAAGTAGTAGATTACAACTTTATTGTGCAAAGTTTAGCCCATAAAGTAATCCATAAATAGAATCCCTCCCCTTCTTAGTCCTAGGCAACCCCAAATAAAGTCCATATAAATGTCAATCCAAGTTCTTTTAAGAATAGCACGCAAAAGGGTTCCAAAGTTCTATTTACAACTTCAGTTTGTCCATCCGTTTGAGGATGACAAGTAGTAGATGACAACTTTATTGTGCAAAGTTTAGCCCATAAAGTAATCCATAAATAAAATCCCTCCCCTTCTTAGTCCTAGGCAAGCCCCCAAAATAAAGTCCATAGAATTGTCAATCCAAGTTCTTTAAGAATAGCACGCAAAAGTGTTCCCAAAGTTCTATTTACAACTTCAGTTTGTCCATCCGTTTGAGGATGACAAGTAGTAGATTACAACTTTATTGTGCAAAGTTTAGCCCATAAAGTAATCCATAAATATAATCCCTCCCCTTCTTATAGTAGATACAAAAATATTGTGCCAAGTTTGGCCCATAAGTAATCCATAAATATAATCCTTCCCCCTTCTTAGTCCTAGGCAACCCCAAAATAAATTCCATAGAAATGTCAATCCAAGTTCTTTTAAGAATAGCACGCAAAAGTGTTCCCAAAGTTCTATTTACAACTTCAGTTTGTCCATCCGTTTGAGGATGACAAGTAGTAGATTACAACTTTATTGTGCAAAGTTTAGCCCATAAAGTAATCCATAAATATAATCCCTCCCCTTCTTAGTCCTAGGCAACCCCAAAATAAATTCCATTAGAAATGTCAATCCAAGTTCTTTTTAAGAATAGCACGCAAAAGTGTTCCCAAAGTTATATTACAACTTCAGTTTGTCCATCCGTTTGAGGATGACAAGTAGTAGATTACAACTTTATTGTGCAAAGTTTAGCCCATAAAGTAATCAATAAATAGAATCCCTCCCCTTCTAAGTCCTAGGCAACCCCAAAATAAAGTCCATAGAAATGTCAATCCAAGTTCTTTTAAGAATAGCACGCAAAGTGTTCCCAAAGTTCTATTACAACTTCAGTTTGTCCATCCGTTTGAGGATGACAAGTAGTAGATTACAACTTTATTGTGCAAAGTTTAGCCCATAAGTAATCCAATATAATCCCTCCATTCTTATAGTAAGTCCATACAATCAAGTTCTTTTAGATGTGTTCCAAAGTTCTATTGCAACTTCATTTGTCAAGGAGTAATCCATTGTGAAAGTTTATAAAGTATCCTTCCCTCCCTTCTTAGTCCTAGGCAACCCCAAAATAAAGTCCATAAAATGTCAGCCAATTTTTTAAGAATAGCAAAGTCACGCAAAGTGTTCTCCAATCATGTTCCTATTTACAACTTCAGTTTTCCATTCTCTTTGATGGAAAGTGACCAAGGTTCTAGATCAGTTTCAGACAATTAGATACACTTTTGCAAAGTTTAGCCCATAAAGTAATCCATAAACAATCCCTCCCCTTCTTAGTCCTAGACAACCCAAAAATAAAGTCCATAGAAATGTCAATCAAGTTCTTTTAAGAATAGCACGCAAAAGTGTTCCCAAAGTTCTATTTACAACTTCAGTTTGTCCATCCGTTTGAGGATGACAAGTAGTAGATTACAACTTTATTGTGCAAAGTTTAGCCCATAAAGTAATCCATAAATAGAATCCCTCCCCTTTTTAGTCCTAGGCAACCCCAAAATAAAGTCCATAGAAATGTCAATCCAAGTTCTTTTAAGAATAGCACGCAAAAGTCTTTCCAAAGTTCTATTTACAACTTCAGTTTGTCCATCCGTTTGAGGATGACAAGTAGTAGATTACAACTTTATTGTGCAAAGTTTAGCCCATAAAGTAATCCATAAATAGAATCCCTCCCCTTCTTAGTCCTAGGCAACCCCAAAATAAAGTCCATAGAAATGTCAATCCAAGTTCTTTTAAGAATAGCACGCAAAAGTGTTCCCAAAGTTCTATTTACAACTTCAGTTTGTCCATCCGTTTGAGGATGACAAGTAGTAGATTACAACTTTATTGTGCAAAGTTTAGCCCATAAAGTAATCCAAAATAGAATCCCTCCCCTTCTTAGTCCAAGGCAACCCCAAAATAAAGTCCATAGAAATGTCAATCCAAGTTCTTTTTAAGAATAGCACGCAAAAGTGTTCTCAAAGTTCTATTTACAACTTCAGTTTGTCCATCCGTTTGAGGATGACAAGTAGTAGATTACAACTTTATTGTGCAAAGTTTAGCCCATAAAGTAATCCATAAATAGAATCCCTCCCCTTCTTAGTCCTAGGCAAACCCCAAAATAAAGTCCATAGAAATGTCAATCCAAGTTCTTTTAAGAATAGCACGCAAAAGTGTTCCAAAGTTCTATTTACAACTTCAGTTGGTCCATCCGTTTGAGGATGACAAGTAGTAGATTACAACTTTATTGTGCAAAGTTTAGCCCATAAAGTAATCCAATAAATAGAATCCCTCCCCTTCTTAGTCCTAGGCAACCCCAAAATAAAGTCCATAGAAATGTCAATCCAAGTTCTTTTAAGAATAGCACGCGAAAGTGTACCCAAAGTTTATTGTGCAAAGTTTAGCCCATAAAGTAATCCAAAATAGAATCTCTCCCCTTCTTAGTCCTAGGCAACCCCAAAATAAAGTACATAGAAATGTCATTCCAAGTTCTTTTTAAGAATAGCACGCAAAAGTGTACCCAAAAGTTCTATTGACAACTTCAGCTTGTCCATCCGTTTGAGGATGACAAGTTGTAGATTAGAACTTTATGTGCAAAGTTTAGCCCATAAATATAATCCCTCCCCTTCTTAGTCCAAGGCAACACCAAAATAAAGTCAATAGAAATGTCAATCCAAGTTCTTTTTAAGAATAGCACGCAAAAGTGTTCCCAAAGTTCTATTTACAACTTCAGTTTGTCCATCCGTTTGAGGATGACAAGTAGTAGATTACAACTTTATTGTGCAAAGTTTAGCCCATAAAGTAATCCATAAATAGAATCCCTCCCCTTCTTAGTCCTACGCAACCCCAAAATAAAGTCCATAGAAATGTCAATCCAAGTTCTTTTAAGAATAGCACGCAAAAGTGTTCCCAAAGTTCTATTTACAACTTCAGTTTGTCCATCCGTTTGAGGATGACAAGTAGTAGATTACAACTTTATTGTGCAAATTTTAGCCCATAAAGTAATCCATAAATAGAATCCCTCCCCTTCTTAGTCCTAGGCAACCCCAAAATAAAGTCCATAGAAATGTCAATCCAAGTTCTTTTAAGAATAGCACGCAAAAGTGTTCCCAAAGTTCTATTTACAACTTCAGTTTGTCCATCCGTTTGAGGATGACAAGTAGTAGATTACAACTTTATTGTGCAAAGTTTAGCCCATAAAGTAATCCATAAATATAATCCCTCCCCTTCTTAGTCTAAGGCAACCCAAAAATAAAGTCCATAGAAATGTCAATCCAAGTTCTTTTAAGAATAGCACGCAAAAGTGTTCCCAAAGTTCTATTTACAACTTCTGTTTGTCCATCCGTTTGAGGATGACAAGTAGTAGATTACAACTTTATTGTGCAAAGTTTAGCCCATAAAGTAATCCATAAATAGAATCCCTCCCCTTCTTAGTCCTAGGCAACCCCAAAATAAAGTCCATAGAAATGTCAATCCAAGTTCTTTTAAGAATAGCACGCAAAAGTGTTCCCAAAGTTCTATTTACAACTTCAGTTTGTCCATCCGTTTGAGGATGACAAGTAGTAGATTACAACTTTATTGTGCAAAGTTTAGCCCATAAAGTAATCCATAAATAAAATCCCTCCCCTTCTTAGTCCTAGGCAACCCCAAAATAAAGTCCATAGAATTGTCAATCCAAGTTCTTTTAAGAATAGCACGCAAAAGTGTTCCCAAAGTTCTATTTACAACTTCAGTTTGTCCATCCGTTTGAGGATGACAAGTAGTAGATTACAACTTTATTGTGCAAAGTTTAGCCCATAAAGTAATCCATAAATATAATCCCTCCCCTTCTTATAGTAGATACAAAAATATTGTGCCAAGTTTGGCCCATAAAGTAATCCATAAATATAATCCTTCCCCTTCTTAGTCCTAGGCAACCCCAAAATAAATTCCATAGAAATGTCAATCCAAGTTCTTTTAAGAATAGCACGCAAAAGTGTTCCCAAAGTTCTATTTACAACTTCAGTTTGTCCATCCGTTTGAGAATGACAAGTAGTAGATTACAACTTTATTGTGCAAAGTTTAGCCCATAAAGTAATCCATAAATATAATCCCTCCCCTTCTTATAGTAGATACAACAATATTGTGCCAAGTTTAGCCCATAAAGTAATCCATAAATATAATCCTTCCCCTTCTTAGTCCTAGGCAACCCCAAAATAAATTCCATAGAAATGTCAATCCAAGTTCTTTAAGAATAGCACGCGAAAGTGTACCCAAAGTTTATTGTGCAAAGTTTAGCCCATAAAGTAATCCAAAAATAGAATCTCTCCCCTTCTTAGTCCTAGGCAACCCCAAAATAAAGTACATAGAAATGTCATTCCAAGTTCTTTTTAAGAATAGCACGCAAAAGTGTACCCAAAAGTTCTATTGACAACTTCAGTTTGTCCATCCGTTTGAGGATGACAAGTTGTAGATTACAACTTTATGTGCAAAGTTTAGCCCATAAAGTAATCCATAAATATAATCCCTCCCCTTCTTAGTCCAAGGCAACCCCAAAATAAAGTCCATAGAAATGTCAATCCAAGTTCTTTTTAAGAATAGCACGCAAAAGTGTTCCCAAAGTTCTATTTACAACTTCAGTTTTTCCATCCGTTTGAGGATGACAAGTAGTAGATTACAACTTTATTGTGCAAAGTTTAGCCCATAAAGTAATCCATAAATAGAATCTCTCCCCTTCTTAGTCCTAGACAACCCCAAAATAAAGTCCATAGAAATGTCAATCCAAGTTCTTTTAAGAATAGCACGCAAAAGTGTTCCCAAAGTTCTATTTACAACTTCAGTTTGTCCATCCGTTTGAGGATGACAAGTAGTAGATTACAACTTTATTGTGCAAAGTTTAGCCCATAAAGTAATCCATAAATAGAATCTCTCCCCTTCTTAGTCCTAGGCAACCCCAAAATAAAGTCCATAGAAATGTCAATCCAAGTTCTTTTAAGAATAGCACGCAAAAGTGTTCCCAAAGTTCTATTTACAACTTCAGTTTGTCCATCCGTTTGAGGATGACAAGTAGTAGATTACAACTTTATTGTGCAAAGTTTAGCCCATAAAGTAATCCATAAATATAATCCCTCCCCTTCTTAGTCCAAGGCAACCCCAAAATAAAGTCCATAGAAATGTCAATCCAAGTTCTTTTTAAGAATAGCACGCAAAAGTGTTCCCAAAGTTCTATTTACAACTTCTGTTTGTCCATCCGTTTGAGGATGACAAGTAGTAGATTACAACTTTATTGTGCAAAGTTTAGCCCATAAAGTAATCCAAAAATATAATCCCTCCCCTTCTTAGTCCAAGGCAACCCCAAAATAAAGTCCATAGAAATGTCAATCCAAGTTCTTTTTAAGAATAGCACGCAAAAGTGTTCCCAAAGTTCTATTTACAACTTCTGTTTGTCCATCCGTTTGAGGATGACAAGTAGTAGATTACAACTTTATTGTGCAAAGTTTAGCCCATAAAGTAATCCATAAATAGAATCCCTCCCCTTCTAAGTCCTAGGCAACCCAAAATAAAGTCCATAGAAATGTCAATCCAAGTTCTTTTAAGAATAGCACGCAAAAGTGTTCCCAAAGTTCTATTTACAACTTCAGTTTATCCATCCGTTTGAGGATGGCAAGTAGTAGATTACAACTTTATTGTGCAAAGTTTAGCCCATAAAGTAATCCATAAATATAATCCCTCCTCTTCTTATAGTAGATACAACAATATTGTGCCAAGTTTAGCCCATAAAGTAATCCATAAATATAATCCTTCCCCTTCTTAGTCCTAGGCAACCCCAAAATAAAGTCCATAGAAATGTCAATCCAAGTTCTTTTAAGAATAGCACGCGAAAGTGTACCCAAAGTTTATTGTGCAAAGTTTAGCCCATAAAGTAATCCAAAAATAGAATCTCTCCCCTTCTTAGTCCTAGGCAACCCCAAAATAAAGTACATAGAAATGTCATTCCAAGTTCTTTTTAACAATAGCACGCAAAAGTGTACCCAAAAGTTCTATTGACAACTTCAGCTTGTCCATCCGTTTGAGGATGACAAGTTGTAGATTAGAACTTTATGTGCAAAGTTTAGCCCATAAATATAATCCCTCCCCTTCTTAGTCAAAGGCAACACCAAAATAAAGTCAATAGAAATGTCAATCCAAGTTCTTTTTAAGAATAGCACGCAAAAGTGTTCCCAAAGTTCTATTTACAACTTCAGTTTGTCCATCCGTTTGAGGATGACAAGTAGTAGATTACAACTTTATTGTGCAAAGTTTAGCCCATAAAGTAATCCATAAATAGAATCCCTCCCCTTCTTAGTCCTACGCAACCCCAAAATAAAGTCCATAGAAATGTCAATCCAAGTTCTTTTAAGAATAGCACGCAAAAGTGTTCCCAAAGTTCTATTTACAACTTCAGTTTGTCCATCCGTTTGAGGATGACAAGTAGTAGATTACAACTTTATTGTGCAAATTTTAGCCCATAAAGTAATCCATAAATAGAATCCCTCCCCTTCTTAGTCCTAGGCAACCCCAAAATAAAGTCCATAGAAATGTCAATCCAAGTTCTTTTAAGAATAGCACGCAAAAGTGTTCCCAAAGTTCTATTTACAACTTCAGTTTGTCCATCCGTTTGAGGATGACAAGTAGTAGATTACAACTTTATTGTGCAAAGTTTAGCCCATAAAGTAATCCATAAATATAATCCCTCCCCTTCTTAGTCTAAGGCAACCTCAAAATAAAGTCCATAGAAATGTCAATCCAAGTTCTTTTTAAGAATAGCACGCAAAAGTGTTCCCAAAGTTCTATTTACAACTTCTGTTTGTCCATCCGTTTGAGGATGACAAGTAGTAGATTACAACTTTATTGTGCAAAGTTTAGCCCATAAAGTAATCCATAAATAGAATCCCTCCCCTTCTTAGTCCTAGGCAACCCCAAAATAAAGTCCATAGAAATGTCAATCCAAGTTCTTTTAAGAATAGCACGCAAAAGTGTTCCCAAAGTTCTATTTACAACTTCAGTTTGTCCATCCGTTTGAGGATGACAAGTAGTAGATTACAACTTTATTGTGCAAAGTTTAGCCCATAAAGTAATCCATAAATAGAATCCCTCCCCTTCTTAGTCCTAGGCAACCCCAAAATAAAGTCCATAGAATTGTCAATCCAAGTTCTTTTAAGAATAGCACGCAAAAGTGTTCCCAAAGTTCTATTTACAACTTCAGTTTGTCCATCCGTTTGAGGATGACAAGTAGTAGATTACAACTTTATTGTGCAAAGTTTAGCCCATAAAGTAATCCATAAATATAATCCCTCCCCTTCTTATAGAAGATACAAAAATATTGTGCCAAGTTTGGCCCATAAAGTAATCCATAAATATAATCCTTCCCCTTCTTAGTCCTAGGCAACCCCAAAATAAATTCCATAGAAATGTCAATCCAAGTTCTTTTAAGAATAGCACGCAAAAGTGTTCCCAAAGTTCTATTTACAACTTCAGTTTGTCCATCCGTTTGAGGATGACAAGTAGTAGATTACAACTTTATTGTGCAAAGTTTAGCCCATAAAGTAATCCATAAATATAATCCCTCCCCTTCTTATAGTAGATACAACAATATTGTGCCAAGTTTAGCCCATAAAGTAATCCATAAATATAATCCTTCCCCTTCTTAGTCCTAGGCAACCCCAAAATAAATTCCATAGAAATGTCAATCCAAGTTCTTTTAAGAATAGCACGCGAAAGTGTACCCAAAGTTTATTGTGCAAAGTTTAGCCCATAAAGTAATCCAAAAATAGAATCCCTCCCCTTCTTAGTCCTAGGCAACCCCAAAATAAAGTACATAGAAATGTCATTCCAAGTTCTTTTTAAGAATAGCACGCAAAAGTGTACCTAAAAGTTCTATTGACAACTTCAGTTTGTCCATCCGTTTGAGGATGACAAGTTGTAGATTACAACTTTATGTGCAAAGTTTAGCCCATAAAGTAATCCATAAATATAATCCCTCCCCTTCTTAGTCCAAGGCAACCCCAAAATAAAGTCCATAGAAATGTCAATCCAAGTTCTTTTTAAGAATAGCACGCAAAAGTGTTCCCAAAGTTCTATTTACAACTTCAGTTTGTCCATCCGTTTGAGGATGACAAGTAGTAGATTACAACTTTATTGTGCAAAGTTTAGCCCATAAAGTAATCCATAAATAGAATCCCTCCCCTTCTTAGTCCTAGACAACCCCAAAATAAAGTCCATAGAAATGTCAATCCAAGTTCTTTTAAGAATAGCACGCAAAAGTGTTCCCAAAGTTCTATTTACAACTTCAGTTTGTCCATCCGTTTGAGGATGACAAGTAGTAGATTACAACTTTATTGTGCAAAGTTTAGCCCATAAAGTAATCCATAAATAGAATCTCTCCCCTTCTTAGTCCTAGGCAACCCCAAAATAAAGTCCATAGAAATGTCAATCCAAGTTCTTTTAAGAATAGCACGCAAAAGTGTTCCCAAAGTTCTATTTACAACTTCAGTTTGTCCATCCGTTTGAGGATGACAAGTAGTAGATTACAACTTTATTGTGCAAAGTTTAGCCCATAAAGTAATCCATAAATATAATCCCTCCCCTTCTTAGTCCAAGGCAACCCCAAAATAAAGTCCATAGAAATGTCAATCCAAGTTCTTTTTAAGAATAGCACGCAAAAGTGTTCCCAAAGTTCTATTTACAACTTCTGTTTGTCCATCCGTTTGAGGATGACAAGTAGTAGATTACAACTTTATTGTGCAAATTTTAGCCCCTAAAGTAATCCATAAATAGAATCCCTCCCCTTCTTAGTCCTAGGCAACCCCAAAATAAATTCAATAGAAATGTCAATCCAAGTTCTTTTAAGAATAGCATGCAAAAGTGTTCCCAAAGTTCTATTTACAACTTCAGTTTGTCCATCCGTTTGAGGATGACAAGTAGTAGATTACAACTTTATTGTGCAAAGTTTAGCGCATAAAGTAATCCATAAATAGAATCCCTCCCCTTCTTAGTCCTAGGCAACCCCAAAATAAAGTCCATAGAAATGTCAATCCAAGTTCTTTTAAGAATAGCACGCAAAAGTGTTCCCAAAGTTCTATTTACAACTTCAGTTTGTCCATCCGTTTGAGGATGACAAGTAGTAGATTACAACTTTATTGTGCAAATTTTAGCCCATAAAGTAATCCATAAATAGAATCCCTCCCCTTCTTAGTCCTAGGCAACCCCAAAATAAAGTCCATAGAAATGTCAATCCAAGTTCTTTTAAGAATAGCACGCAAAAATGTTCCCAAAGTTCTATTTACAACTTCAGTTTGTCCATTCGTTTGAGGATGACAAGTAGTAGATTACAACTTTATTGTGCAAAGTTTAGCCCATAAAGTAATCCATAAATATAATCCCTCCCCTTCTTAGTCCTAGGCAACCCCAAAATAAAGTCCATAGAAATGTCAATCCAAGTTCTTTTAAGAATAGCACGCAAAAGTGTTCCCAAAGTTCTATTTACAACATCAGTTTGTCCATCCGTTTGAGGATGACAAGTAGTAGATTACAACTTTATTGTGCAAAGTTTAGCCCATAAAGTAATCCATAAATATAATCCCTCCCCTTCTTAGTCCAAGGCAACCCCAAAATAAAGTCCATAGAAATGTCAATCCAAGTTCTTTTTAAGAATAGCACGCAAAAGTGTTCCCAAAGTTCTATTTACAACTTCTGTTTGTCCATTCGTTTGAGGATGACAAGTAGTAGATTACAACTTTATTGTGCAAAGTTTAGCCCATAAAGTAATCCATAAATAGAATCCCTCCCCTTCTTAGTTCTAGGCAACCCCAAAATAAAGTCCATAGAAATGTCAATCCAAGTTCTTTTAAGAATAGCACGCAAAAGTGTTCCCAAAGTTCTATTTACAACTTCAGTTTGTCCATACGTTTGAGGATGACAAGTAGTAGATTACAACTTTATTGTGCAAAGTTTAGCCCATAAAGTAATCCATAAATAGAATCCCTCCCCTTCTTAGTCCTAGGCAACCCCAAAATAAAGTCCATAGAAATGTCAATCCAAGTTCTTTTAAGAATAGCACGCAAAAGTGTTCCCAAAGTTCTATTTACAACTTCAGTTTGTCCATCCATTTGAGGATGACAAGTAGTAGATTACAACTTTATTGTGCAAAGTTTAGCCCATAAAGTAATCCATAAATATAATCCCTCCCCTTCTTATAGTAGATACAACAATATTGTGCCAAGTTTAGCCCATAAAGTAATCCATAAATATAATCCCTCCCCTTCTTAGTTCTAGGCAACCCCAAAATAAAGTCCATAGAAATGTCAATCCAAGTTCTTTTAAGAATAGCACGCGAAAGTGTACCCAAAGTTTATTGTGCAAAGTTTAGCCCATAAAGTAATCCAAAAATAGAATCCCTCCCCTTCTTAGTCCTAGGCAACCCCAAAATAAAGTAAATAGAAATGTCATTCCAAGTTCTTTTTAAGAATAGCACACAAAAGTGTACCCAAAAGTTCTCTTGACAACTTCAGTTTGTCCATCCGTTTGAGGATGACAAGTTGTAGATTACAACTTTATGTGCAAAGTTTAGCCCATAAAGTAATCCATAAATATAATCCCTCCCCTTCTTATAGTAGATACAACAATATTGTGCAAAGTTTAGCCCATAAAGTAATCCATCAATATAATCCCTCCCCTTCTTAGTCCTAGGCAACCCCAAAATAAAGTCCATAGAAATGTCAATCCAAGTTCTTTTTAAGAATAGCACGCAAAAGTGTTCCCAAAGTTCTATTTACAACTTCTGTTTGTCCACCCGTTTGAGGATGACAAGTAGTAGATTACAACTTTATTGTGCAAAGTTTAGCCCATAAATTAATCCATAAATAGAATCCCTCCCCTTCTTAGTCCAAGGCAACCCCAAAATAAAGTCCATAGAAATGTCAATCCAAGTTCTTTTTAAGAATAGCACGCAAAAGTGTTCCCAAAGTTCTATTTACAACTTCTGTTTGTCCATCCGTTTGAGGATGACAAGTAGTAGATTACAACTTTATTGTGCAAAGTTTAGCCCATAAAGTAATCCATAAATAGAATCCCTCCCCTTCTTAGTCCTAGGCGACCCCAAAATAAAGTCCATAGAAATGTCAATCCAAGTTCTTTTAAGAATAGCACGCAAAAGTGTTCCCAAAGTTCTATTTACAACTTCAGTTTGTCCATCCGTTTGAGGATGACAAGTAGTAGATTACAACTTTATTGTGCAAAGTTTAGCCCATAAAGTAATCCATAAATATAATCCCTCCCCTTCTTAGTCCAAGGCAACCCCAAAATAAAGTCCATAGAAATGTCAATCCAAGTTCTTTTTAAGAATAGCACGCAAAAGTGTTCCCAAAGTTCTATTTACAACTTCTGTTTGTCCAGTCGTTTGAGGATGACAAGTAGTAGATTACAACTTTATTGTGCAAATTTTAGCCCCTAAAGTAATCCATAAATAGAATCCCTCCCCTTCTTAGTCCTAGGCAACCCCAAAATAAATTCAATAGAAATGTCAATCCAAGTTCTTTTAAGAATAGCACGCAAAAGTGTTCCCAAAGTTCTATTTACAACTTCAGTTTGTCCATCCGTTTGAGGATGACAAGTAGTAGATTACAACTTTATTGTGCAAAGTTTAGCGCATAAAGTAATCCATAAATAGAATCCCTCCCCTTCTTAGTCCTAGGCAACCCCAAAATAAAGTCCATAGAAATGTCAATCCAAGTTCTTTTAAGAATAGCACGCAAAAGTGTTCCCAAAGTTCTATTTACAACTTCAGTTTGTCCATCCGTTTGAGGATGACAAGTAGTAGATTACAACTTTATTGTGCAAATTTTAGCCCATAAAGTAATCCATAAATAGAATCCCTCCCCTTCTTAGTCCTAGGCAACCCCAAAATAAAGTCCATAGAAATGTCAATCCAAGTTCTTTTAAGAATAGCACGCAAAAATGTTCCCAAAGTTCTATTTACAACTTCATTTTGTCCATCCGTTTGAGGATGACAAGTAGTAGATTACAACTTTATTGTGCAAAGTTTAGCCCATAAAGTAATCCATAAATATAATCCCTCCCCCCCTTCTTAGTCCTAGGCAACCCCAAAATAAAGTCCATAGAAATGTCAATCCAAGTTCTTTTAAGAATAGCACGCAAAAGTGTTCCCAAAGTTCTATTTACAACATCAGTTTGTCCATCCGTTTGAGGATGAAAAGTAGTAGATTACAACTTTATTGTGCAAAGTTTAGCCCATAAAGTAATCCATAAATATAATCCCTCCCCTTCTTAGTCCAAGGCAACCCCAACATAAAGTCCATAGAAATGTCAATCCAAGTTCTTTTTAAGAATAGCACGCAAAAGTGTTCCCAAAGTTCTATTTACAACTTCTGTTTGTCCATTCGTTTGAGGATGACAAGTAGTAGATTACAACTTTATTGTGCAAAGTTTAGCCCATAAAGTAATCCATAAATAGAATCCCTCCCCTTCTTAGTTCTAGGCAACCCCAAAATAAAGTCCATAGAAATGTCAATCCAAGTTCTTTTAAGAATAGCACGCAAAAGTGTTCCCAAAGTTCTATTTACAACTTCAGTTTGTCCATCCGTTTGAGGATGACAAGTAGTAGATTACAACTTTATTGTGCAAAGTTTAGCCCATAAAGTAATCCATAAATAGAATCCCTCCCCTTCTTAGTCCTAGGCAACCCCAAAATAAAGTCCATAGAAATGTCAATCCAAGTTCTTTTAAGAATAGCACGCAAAAGTGTTCCCAAAGTTCTATTTACAACTTCAGTTTGTCCATCCATTTGAGGATGACAAGTAGTAGATTACAACTTTATTGTGCAAAGTTTAGCCCATAAAGTAATCCATAAATATAATCCCTCCCCTTCTTATAGTAGATACAACAATATTGTGCCAAGTTTAGCCCATAAAGTAATCCATAAATATAATCCCTCCCCTTCTTAGTCCTAGGCAACCCCAAAATAAAGTCCATAGAAATGTCAATCCAAGTTCTTTTAAGAATAGCACGCGAAAGTGTACCCAAAGTTTATTGTGCAAAGTTTAGCCCATAAAGTAATCCAAAAATAGAATCCCTCCCCTTCTTAGTCCTAGGCAACCCCAAAATAAAGTACATAGAAATGTCATTCCAAGTTCTTTTTAAGAATAGCACGCAAAAGTGTACCCAAAAGTTCTCTTGACAACTTCAGTTTGTCCATCCGTTTGAGGATGAAAAGTAGTAGATTACAACTTTATTGTGCAAAGTTTAGCCCATAAAGTAATCCATAAATATAATCCCTCCCCTTCTTAGTCCAAGGCAACCCCAACATAAAGTCCATAGAAATGTCAATCCAAGTTCTTTTTAAGAATAGCACGCAAAAGTGTTCCCAAAGTTCTATTTACAACTTCTGTTTGTCCATTCGTTTGAGGATGACAAGTAGTAGATTACAACTTTATTGTGCAAATTTTAGCCCATAAAGTAATCCATAAATATAATCCCTCCCCTTCTTAGTCCAAGGCAACCCCAAAATAAAGTCCATAGAAATGTCAATCCAAGTTCTTTTAAGAATAGCACGCAAAAGTGTTCCCAAAGTTCTATTTACAACTTCAGTTTGTCCATCCGTTTGAGGATGACAAGTAGTAGATTACAACTTTATTGTGCAAAGTTTAGTCCATAAAGTAATCCATAAATATAATCCCTCCCCTTCTTAGTCTAAGGCAACCCCAAAATAAAGCCCATAGAAATGTCAATCCAAGTTCTTTTTAAGAATAGCACGCAAAAGTGTTCCCAAAGTTCTATTTACAACTTCTGTTTGTCCATCCGTTTGAGGATGACAAGTAGTAGATTACAACTTTATTGTGCAAAGTTTAGCCCATAAAGTAATCCATAAATAGAATCCCTCCCCTTCTTAGTCCTAGGCGACCCCAAAATAAAGTCCATAGAAATGTCAATCCAAGTTCTTTTAAGAATAGCACGCAAAAGTGTTCCCAAAGTTCTATTTACAACTTCAGTTTGTCCATCCGTTTGAGGATGACAAGTAGTAGATTACAACTTTATTGTGCAAAGTTTAGCGCATAAAGTAATCCATAAATAGAATCCCTCCCCTTCTTAGTCCTAGGCAACCCCAAAATAAAGTCCATAGAAATGTCAATCCAAGTTCTTTTAAGAATAGCACGCAAAAGTGTTCCCAAAGTTCTATTTACAACTTCAGTTTGTCCATCCGTTTGAGGATGACAAGTAGTAGATTACAACTTTATTGTGCAAATTTTAGCCCATAAAGTAATCCATAAATAGAATCCCTCCCCTTCTTAGTCCTAGGCAACCCCAAAATAAAGTCCATAGAAATGTCAATCCAAGTTCTTTTAAGAATAGCACGCAAAAGTGTTCCCAAAGTTCTATTTACAACATCAGTTTGTCCATCCGTTTGAGGATGACAAGTAGTAGATTACAACTTTATTGTGCAAAGTTTAGCCCATAAAGTAATCCATAAATATAATCCCTCCCCTTCTTAGTCCAAGGCAACCCCAAAATAAAGTCCATAGAAATGTCAATCCAAGTTCTTTTTAAGAATAGCACGCAAAAGTGTTCCCAAAGTTCTATTTACAACTTCTGTTTGTCCATTCGTTTGAGGATGACAAGTAGTAGATTACAACTTTATTGTGCAAAGTTTAGCCCATAAAGTAATCCATAAATAGAATCCCTCCCCTTCTTATTTCTAGGCAACCCCAAAATAAAGTCCATAGAAATGTCAATCCAAGTTCTTTTAAGAATAGCACGCAAAAGTGTTCCCAAAGTTCTATTTACAACTTCAGTTTGTCCATCCGTTTGAGGATGACAAGTAGTAGATTACAACTTTATTGTGCAAAGTTTAGCCCATAAAGTAATCCAAAAATAGAATCCCTCCCCTTCTTAGTCCTAGGCAACCCCAAAATAAAGTCCATAGAAATGTCAATCCAAGTTCTTTTAAGAATAGCACGCAAAAGTGTTCCCAAAGTTCTATTTACAACTTCAGTTTGTCCATCCGTTTGAGGATGACAAGTAGTAGATTACAACTTTATTGTGCAAAGTTTAGCCCATAAAGTAATCCATAAATATAATCCCTCCCCTTCTTATAGTAGATACAACAATATTGTGCCAAGTTTAGCCCATAAAGTAATCCATAAATATAATCCCTCCCCTTCTTAGTCCTAGGCAACCCCAAAATAAAGTCCATAGAAATGTCAATCCAAGTTCTTTTAAGAATAGCACGCGAAAGTGTACCCAAAGTTTATTGTGCAAAGTTTAGCCCATAAAATAATCCAAAAATAGAATCCCTCCCCTTCTTAGTCCTAGGCAACCCCAAAATAAAGTACATAGAAATGTCATTCCAAGTTCTTTTTAAGAATAGCACGCAAAAGTGTTCCCAAAGTTCTATTTACAACTTCAGTTTGTCCATCCGTTTGATGATGACAAGTAGTAGATTACAACTTTATTGGGCAAAGTTTAGCCCATAAAGTAATCCATAAATAGAATCCCTCCCCTTCTTAGTCCTAGACAACCCCAAAATAAAGTCCATAGAAATGTCAATCCAAGTTCTTTTAAGAATAGCACGCAAAAGTGTTCCCAAAGTTCTATTTACAACTTCAGTTTGTCCATCCGTTTGAGGATGACAAGTAGTAGATTACAACTTTATTGTGCAAAGTTTAGCCCATAAAGTAATCCATAAATAGAATCCCTCCCCTTCTTAGTCCTAGGCAACCCCAAAATAAAGTCCATAGAAATGTCAATCCAAGTTCTTTTAAGAATAGCACGCAAAAGTGTTCCCAAAGTTCTATTTACAACATCAGTTTGTCCATCCGTTTGAGGATGACAAGTAGTAGATTACAACTTTATTGTGCAAAGTTTAGCCCATAAAGTAATCCATAAATATAATCCCTCCCCTTCTTAGTCCAAGGCAACCCCAAAATAAAGTCCATAGAAATGTCAATCCAAGTTCTTTTTAAGAATAGCACGCAAAAGTGTTCCCAAAGTTCTATTTACAACTTCTATTTGTCCATCCGTTTGAGGATGACAAGTAGTAGATTACAACTTTATTGTGCAAAGTTTAGCCCATAAAGTAATCCATAAATAGAATCCCTCCCCTTCTTAGTCCTAGGCAACCCCAAAATAAAGTCCATAGAAATGTCAATTTAAGTTCTTTTAAGAATAGCACGCAAAAGTGTTCCCAAAGTTCTATTTACAACTTCAGTTTGTCCATCCGTTTGAAGATGACAAGTAGTAGATTACAACTTTATTGTGCAAAGTTTAGCCCATAAAGTAATCCATAAATAGAATCCCTCCCCTTCTTAGTCCTAGGCAACCCCAAAATAAAGTTCATAGAAATGTCAATCCAAGTTCTTTTAAGAATAGCACGCAAAAGTGTTCCCAAAGTTCTATTTACAACTTCAGTTTGTCCATCCGTTTGAGGATGACAAGTAGTAGATTACAACTTTATTGTGCAAAGTTTAGCCCATAAAGTAATCCATAAATATAATCCCTCCCCTTCTTATAGTAGATACAACAATATTGTGCCAAGTTTAGCCCATAAAGTAATCCATAAATATAATCCCTCCCCTTCTTAGTCCTAGGCAACCCCAAAATAAAGTCCATAGAAATGTCAATCCAAGTTCTTTTAAGAATAGCACGCGAAAGTGTACCCAAAGTTTATTGTGCAAAGTTTAGCCCATAAAGTAATCAAAAATAGAATCCCTCCCCTTCTTAGTCCTAGGCAACCCCAAAATAAAGTACATAGAAATGTCATTCCAAGTTCTTTTTAAGAATAGCACGCAAAAGTGTACCCAAAAGTTCTATTGACAACTTCAGTTTGTCCATCCGTTTGAGGATGACAAGTTGTAGATTACAACTTTTTGTGCAAAGTTTAGCCCATAAAGTAATCCATAAATATAATCCCTCCCCTTCTTATAGTAGATACAACAATATTGTGCAAAGTTTAGCCCATAAAGTAATCCATCAATATAATCCCTCTCCTTCTTAGTCCTAGGCAATCCCAAAATAAAGTCCATAGAAATGTCAATCCAAGTTCTTTTTAAGAATAGCACGCAAAAGTGTTCCCAAAGTTCTATTTACAACTTCTGTTTGTCCATCCGTTTGAGGATGACAAGTAGTAGATTACAACTTTATTGTGCAAAGTTTAGCCCATAAAGTAATCCATAAATAGAATCCCTCCCCTTCTTAGTCCAAGGCAACCCCAAAATAAAGTCCATAGAAATGTCAATCCAAGTTCTTTTTAAGAATAGCACGCAAAAGTGTTCCCAAAGTTATATTTACAACTTCTGTTTGTCCATCCGTTTGAGGATGACAAGTAGTAGATTACAACTTTATTGTGCAAAGTTTAGCCCATAAAGTAATCCATAAATAGAATCCCTCCCCTTCTTAGTCCTAGGCAACCCCAAAATAAAGTCCATAGAAATGTCAATCCAAGTTCTTTTAAGAATAGCACGCAAAAGTGTTCCCAAAGTTCTATTTACAACTTCAGTTTGTCCATCCGTTTGAGGATGACAAGTAGTAGATTACAACTTTATTGTGCAAAGTTTAGCCCATAAAGTAATCTATAAATAGAATCCCTCCCCTTCTTAGTCCTAGGCAACCCCAAAATAAAGTCCATAGAAATGTCAATCCAAGTTCTTTTAAGAATAGCACGCAAAAGTGTTCCCAAAGTTCTATTTACAACTTCAGTTTGTCCATCCGTTTGAGGATGACAAGTAGTAGATTACAACTTTATTGTGCAAAGTTTAGCCCATAAAGTAATCCATAAATATAATCCCTCCCCTTCTTATTGTAGATACAACAATATTGTGCCAAGTTTAGCCCATAAAGTAATCCATAAATATAATCCCTCCCCTTCTTAGTCCTAGGCAACCCCAAAATAAAGTCCATAGAAATGTCAATCCAAGTTCTTTTAAGAATAGCACGCGAAAGTGTACCCAAAGTTTATTGTGCAAAGTTTAGCCCATAAAGTAATCCAAAAATAGAATCCCTCCCCTTCTTAGTCCTAGGCAACCCCAAAATAAAGTACATAGAAATGTCATTCCAAGTTCTTTTTAAGAATAGCACGCAAAAGTGTACCCAAAAGTTCTATTGACAACTTCAGTTTGTCCATCCGTTTGAGGATGACAAGTTGTAGATTACAACTTTATGTGCAAAGTTTAGCCCATAAAGTAATCTATAAATATAATCCCTCCCCTTCTTATAGTAGATACAACAATATTGTGCAAAGTTTAGCCCATAAAGTAATCCATCAATATAATCCCTCCTCTTCTTAGTCCTAGGCAATCCCAAAATAAAGTCCATAGAAATGTCAATCCAAGTTCTTTTTAAGAATAGCACGCAAAAGTGTTCCCAAAGTTCTATTTACAACTTCTGTTTGTCCATCCGTTTGAGGATGACAAGTAGTAGATTACAACTTTATTGTGCAAAGTTTAGCCCATAAAGTAATCCATAAATAGAATCCCTCCCCTTCTAAATCCTATGAAACCCCAAAATAAAGTCCATAGAAATGTCAATCCATGTTCTTTTTAAGAATAGCACGCAAAAGTGTACCCAAAGTCCTATTGACAACTTCAGTTTGTCCATCCGTTTCAGGATGACAAGTAGTAGATTACAACAATATTGAGCAAAGTTTAGCCCATAAAGTAATCCAAAAATAGAATCCCTTCCCTTCTTAGTCCTAGGCAACCCCAAAATAAAGTCCATAGAAATGTCAATCCAAGTTCTTTTTAAGAATAGCATGCAAAAGTGTTCCCAAAGTTCTATTTACAACTTCAGTTTGTCCATCCGTTTGAGGATGACAAGTAGTAGATTACAACTTTATTGTGCAAAGTTTAGCCCATAAAGTAATCCATAAATAGAATCCCTCCCCTTCTTAGTCCTACGCAACCCCAAAATAAAGTCCATAGAAATGTCAATCCAAGTTCTTTTAAGAATAGCACGCAAAAGTGTTCCCAAAGTAAAATAAAGTCCATAGAAATGTCAATCCAAGTTCTTTTTAAGAATAGCACGCAAAACTGTACCCAAAGTTCTATTGACAACTTCAGTTTGTCCATCCGTTTGAGGATGACAAGTAGTAGATTACAACTTTATTGTGCAAAGTTTAGCCCATAAAGTAATCCATAAATATAATCCCTCCCCTTCTTAGTCCCAGGCAACCCCAAAATAAAGTCCATAGAAATGTCAAACCAAGTTCTTTTTAAGAATAGCACGCAAAAGTGTTCCAAAAGTTATATTTACAACTTCAGTTTGTCCATCCGTTTGAGGATGACAGGTAGTAGATTACAACTTTATTGTGCAAAGTTTAGCCCATAAAGTAATCCATAAATAGAATCCCTCCCCTTCTTAGTCCTAGGCAACCCCAAAATAAAGTCCATAGAAATGTCAATCCAAGTTCTTTTAAGAATAGCACGCAAAAGTGTTCCCAAAGTTCTATTTACAACTTCAGTTTGTCCATCCGTTTGAGGATGACAAGTAGTAGATTACAACTTTATTGTGCAAAGTTTAGCCCATAAAGTAATCCATAAATAGAATCCCTCCCCTTCTTAGTCCTAGGCAACCCCAAAATAAAGTCCATAGAAATGTCAATCCAAGTTCTTTTAAGAATAGCACGCAAAAGTGTTCCCAAAGTTCTATTTACAACTTCAGTTTGTCCATCCGTTTGAGGATGACAAGTAGTAGATTACAACTTTATTGTGCAAAGTTTAGCCCATAAAGTAATCCATAAATATAATCCCTCCCCTTCTTATAGTAGATACAACAATATTGTGCCAAGTTTAGCCCATAAAGTAATCCATAAATATAATCCCTCCCCTTCTTAGTCCTAGGAAACCCCAAAATAAAGTCCATAGAAATGTCAATCCAAGTTCTTTTAATAATAGCACGCGAAAGTGTACCCAAAGTTTATTGTGCAAAGTTTAGCCCATAAAGTAATCCAAAAATAGAATCCCTCCCCTTCTTAGTCCTAGGCAACCCCAAAATAAAGTACATAGAAATGTCATTCCAAGTTCTTTTTAAGAATAGCACGCAAAAGTGTACCCAAAAGTTCTATTGACAACTTCAGTTTGTCCATCCGTTTGAGGATGACAAGTTGTAGATTACAACTTTATGTGCAAAGTTTAGCCCATAAAGTAATCCATAAATATAATCCCTCCCCTTCTTAGTCCAACGCAACCCCAAAATAAAGTCCATAGAAATGTCAATCCAAGTTTTTTTTAAGAATAGCACGCAAAAGTGTTCCCAAAGTTCTATTTACAACTTCAGTTTGTCCTTTCGTTTGAGGATGACAAGTAGTAGATTACAACTTTATTGTGCAAAGTTTAGCCCATAAAGTAATCCATAAATAGAATCCCTCCCCTTCTTAGTGTTAGAGTAGGTGCACGTCGAGCCAAGTGTTGGCCGACTGTTCACAATGAAACTCTTTGTATAAACGATCTTTATTTTAATAATATTTCAATTTATTAAATTTGGCGCATCTTTATCTTAATACCCATGCTAGTTGCATAGATAAAGTCCTTGAATATACAAATAGTAGAAAGAATATGAGATGCTCATATGATGAGTATCATGAAACTCATATTTGGAATACTGTATATTCTAAACCGTTCCTAGTCAATTCAGCCGCCACTAAGAAGGATAAAGGCCGCTCGAGTTAGAGACTAGTATCTGCGATGTGAGTACCATGTTTCATTGGTAGGGGACATTGTGATGTCCGAACATGCAGATAGGTGCTCCTTGTAGAGTGCACTGAACAACCCTCCATAAAAGGACTTTCCAAGTGGTTCTCACTTATCGAGTGGAAAAGTCCTGGTTTATGGTTGTACAGAATTAGTCCTTATGACCCGGGACAACATTGAGACTCTATGTGCTAGCGTTTCACTTTGACTTGTTTACCGACTCTTATGGGGTCATTAGGTGGCAAGGTTGGGTGTTACGGCGAAACATATAGGAGTCGATGCATTGTAGTCGGGGATTCACCGCTTACCTACGGGTATGGATATCCTATGTGTTTTTCATGTATATGTGGGTTGAAATCTCTGATCAGAGTGTGGTGGTAATTATGAAAGGGGTTTCATAGATTACACCATCGATGCAACCACAACATGACACATAGTATCGATTCATTGACAACTCTCGATAGACCAATAGTTGTCGAATCGGTCGGGATATATGAGTTGAAGGGACCGTACTGTACGCTAACCATAATTGAATGGTTCTTGCAGGCACTATCATGTGATACCTAGGGAATCACGTAAGCGATGCTGCTAGGCGTTTAACGTGATTGGATGGGTGCTATCAGACTTGAGTTCTGACGTTCTTACTATCAAGGAGTTGATAAGTAAGAATGGAGCAATTGGGGTATGCTCGAATAAGGACATGTTTAGTCCGAATCACATTGAGATGTGAACCCACGGCTAGTTGTATCAATGAACCATTGAGGGCCACACAAGTACTTGCTTAGTAAATCCCGAAGAGAAGTAAAATAGTTCAATGTGTTGAACGGCTTATAAATGTGTTTATAAGCATTAAGAAAAATAGAAGTATGACTTCTAAGAGAAAAATATAAATTTTAATTTATGGAAGTGTTCCTAAGATTAAAATTTGGCCAAGTAAATAATGTAGTTGAAAATTGTGATTTTCATGAACATTATTGGAGACTAAATTAAATTAATTCAAGTGTTGAATTAATTAAACACTAGTGGACCTAGTAGAGTCTAAATAATTATATTAATTCAAGTGTTGAATTAATCAAATAATATTGAGTCTAGTAGAGCTCAATTTAAATAATTATTTAACTAGTGGGACTTGAGTAAAATTAAGTAATATTTAATTAATCTCAAATGTGTTTGAGATAATTAAAATTTAGTCTATAGTTTTTAATGTGTTAAAAACTATATATTATATGTGAGACATGCTAGGGTTTGCATGCTTGGGAGGTGAAAGGTTGTTGATTACTTTTTAATAAAAAATTCCAAAGACATGCAACTTTTGAGAGACAACTTTCACAACTACCTAGGCTAGTCTCCCACTCACACATACACTTCACTTGGCCGATTTTTGCAAGGATACACACACAAGATTTTTCTCTCCTTTTGTTCTTCATTTTTGGAGACAAAAATTTCTCTTTGAAAAATCCTCAAAAATTTCTAGTGCAATTTTTGAGGGGCTTTACCTTGCTAAGTGGTGGGCTTGATTTTGAAGTAAAGAAAGGTGTTGGAGGCTTGTAGATCTTCAACCTAGAAGAGTCAAGTTGTTTACAACTTGATTGGAGCCATACATCAACTTTGCTAAGTTGATAGGTATAATTTTTCTTACCTCCTATGTATGTTGTTTTGTAAATATAGCACCTAATCTATGGGGGCCGAAAAATGCATGTTAAAATTTAATTTTTTTGCTTCCGTTGCGCTTATGGCCCTCGTAACCGGTCCGCTTTCAAGTGGTATCCGAGCTTAGGTTACGGATTTTGTGCTATATTTACATAATATTATGTTGAGATTCGATTTCTAACCGCTTGAAATTTTATGTGCAAGAATATGAGCAAGGCCGAAATTTTTTGAAGGAAAACAAAAAAAAAAAAAAAAATATTTTCGGGCAGCATGTTGCTGCCCGTGAGTTTCGGGCTGCCCGAATTATTTCGGGCAGCATGTTTGGGCAGCCTACGGGCTGCCCGGAAAATTCGTTTTTAAAATAAAAAAAAAAATTTTTTGTTGCCGGAATCCGGCGACGGAGCTCCGGCGACGGCGATGACGGCTAGGGTTTCCAAAAGTGTTTTGGACAACCTTAGTGTCATGGGCCTTGAGTTGTTGGGCCTTTGGATGGCCAACATATTTTGTGAAATTTAAATGGGCCAAAGTAATTTTTAGTGAAAAATGTGTTTTGGGCCCTTAAGTTTAAATTTACAAATGTTGCACATATTTTCTCATAAAATAAATAATTGAAGTAGGACTTTAATTATTTATAGTAAATTGTGATTTACAAGAAATTCGATTATAAATAAATTAATTTGAAAGTATACAAAGGAGTTTGTATACTTTGTTAATTTAATTTATAATTGTGGCGGTTAGTGATTAGATCAAGATATATAATATTGGATCAATTAATTATAGTGATAATTAATTGATGGTGTATGATATGTGATATTATGCATGAAGGATGATCAAAAGCCCAAGCCCAATTTGCTAGGTGTATGCTAGGATATTTGTGTTGTATGATTGTAATAATTATCAATTTATAAAGTGGGCTTGGTTTATGGCCCGTTCCCACCCCATGAGATGTATCCCTATGTGCCATGGATATTTAAATGTAAATATTAGAATAGTGGAAGATCAAGATTGGAAGATGGTGGCCTTGGTGATTATGAAGATCGAAGACATGTAATATAGGATGCTAATGTAATAGTATAGTTGCATTGCATCCCGTGCATTTACCTTAGGATTGGACCTAGGCCCGTGTTTGGCTCACACGGGCCATTAGTGTTGGGGCAATTGATCATCCTTGTACTGTTTTCTATTTATAATATATGCATGATATGTTATAAATAATGAGTATGTGCGTTATTATTATTATAATAACAAAGTTGCATGAATCCGGCAAACATACGATCAAACATGGCGAGATTTTAAAATAAAATTAATGATGAGACCTTTCAAAATTAAAAACCCTCATTTTGAATAAGATTCAAAATTAATATCAAGTCTGAAAAGGGGAATTATAAATTTGTTTATAATTTCCTTGTCTTCCATCGACAATGGATGCATGATGAACGCTACCCGTACTCGGGGCTCGGCTCATATTATTGAGGGGGCCTTGGGTGCCGGAAAGCTGTGACATCCATTGACATGGTGATGTGAACTACGTGGAACTCCCATGATTTCGGCTCATATTATTGAGGGAACTCATGGCGACCGTCCATTAAGGTTCAATATCGATGGGTTAGGCTTGACACGTAAAGATGAACGACGTCATATTATTGGGTCCTAATCAAACGTGAGACAAAAGTATACGTAGAGGGTTGCATGGCGATGCAATTGGAAACTACCTTTTAGGAATTGTGATGGCCGATATTATTCGGGATCACAATTCGCTAATTGGACCTTACGTACCTACTGAGGAAAGTGTTTCCCGTTTTCACTAGAGGGTAGTGAAAATGTCAAAACAGTGGGAGCGATTATTTATAAAGTAAAAGTCCAAACTTTATATCTTATTAAATATTTTAAAATAGTCATTAACATTTATCTGTTTTACTTTTCAGTACAATCTTTGTCATGTCATCAATTCGCAACCCGTTTTCGGTCATTCTCGAAAAACACATACTAACCGGACCAAACTATATCACTTGGCTAAGAAACTTAAAGATTGTCTTGAACTCGGAGAGAATCGCATATACACTGACTGAGTCGCCCCCTGATGAGGCTCCGACTAACTGCAGTCCCGAGGAACTGCAGACCTACAAGGATTGGTGCGACCATGACTTGAAGGCGAAGTGTTATATGCAGGCTTCGATGAACGATGAGCTGCAAAGGCGATTCGAGGATGCTAAGAATGCTGCTGACATTCATATGCACCTCAAGGAGCTCTTCGGTGAGCAGACTCGGCCTTTGAGGCATGCCACAGTAAAGGAGCTCATCACTTTACGCATGCGAGATGGGACTTCGGTCCATGAGCATGGCCTAAAGTTGATTGGGCTCGTGGATAAACTCGTAGGCATGGATTTGATCTTGCCATCGGAGTTGACCACGGATGTGTTGCTGTTGTCATTGCCCAGCTCTTTCGATCCTTTTGTCGTGAACTTCAATATGAACAAGCTTGAGCCCAGCCTTGAAGAGTTGGTGAACATGCTTGTGACCTTTGAGTCCACGATCAAGAAGGAGAAGCCGGTTCTTTATGTGGGCTCTTCATCTGGCACGAAGACCGGTCCACCTGGGAAGGGAAAGAAGCGTTCTTTCCAGCGTACCAAGAAGAGCGAGCCCTTGAAGAGGCAGACTTCGAGTCCCGTTGTGGCAGCCGCGCCAGTGAAGGCTGAGAAGACAGTCGACATCTGTCATCACTGCAAGAAGCCTGGACATTGGAGGCGTAACTGCAGGGAATATCTTGCGCAGAAGGGTTCTGCCAAAGGTATGTTCTATATTGAAGTTAACATCTCGATTAACTCTACTTCTTGGGTATTGGATACCGGCTGTGGCTCACATCTCTGTAATGATTTGCAGGTGATGGGAAGAAGTAGGAGGCTCCGAGAGGGTGAGACCTTCTTGAGGATGGGCAATGGGGCAAGAGTTGCTGCCAAGGCCATTGGAGATGTTTATTTAATATTGAACAATGATTTTAAGCTTATTTTGAGAGATGTTTTGTATGTACCAGACTTGGTTAAAAACATTATTTCCATTTCGATGCTTGATATTGATGGATTTTCTTGTTTATTTTGCAAAGGTGTTTGCAATATTTATAAGAATGAATGTTTAGTTGGTACGGGTGAACTTGAAAACAATCTCTATACCTTAAAATTGAAAGATATTCCACTTAACAATGTCCAAGCAATAACAACAACAAATAAGCGCAAACAAGATACTCTTAATTCGGCACAACTATGGCATGCTCGATTAGGTCATATTTCCCTAAGAAGGATGAACAAGCTAGTGGGAGTTGGCATGTTTGATATGTCTGATATTAACGCTCTCACGACTTGTGAATCCTGTCTGAAAGGAAAGATGACCAAAATTCCCTTTAAGGGCCATGCGGAGCGAGCCAAAGGGTTATTGGATTTGATCCATACCGATGTGTGCGGTCCGCTTAGCATCACCACTAAGCATGGACATGCCTACTTCATCACCTTTACCGATGACCATTCGAGGTATGGGTATGTGTATTTGATGAAATACAAGTCTGAAGCCTTTGAAAGGTTCAAAGAATTCAGAAGTGAAGTAGAGAAACAATTGGGACGAAGCATCAAGACACTTCGATCGGATCGAGGTGGTGAGTACTTGAGTGCCGAGTTCCAAGAGTATCTAAGGGAGAATGGGATTCTCTCGCAGTGGACTCCGCCCGCTACACCACAGTTGAATGGTGTTTCGGAGCGTCGTAACCGGACTTTGATGGACATGGTTCGGTCTATGATGGGGTTCACGGAGTTGCCGCCATCCTTTTGGGGATATGCGCTTGAAACAGCGGCACTGTTGTTGAACAATGTCCATACAAAGGCAGTTGACAAGACTCCATATGAGATATGGATGGGTAAGCCTCCCAAGTATTCTTATCTAAGAATATGGGGGTGTCCTGCTTATGTGAAGCAGACAGTGGGAGATAAATTGGATAGTCGATCCATTTTATGCTACTTTGTGGGATATCCAAGAAATTCCATTGGATATTATTTCTATCATCCCCAAGAAACAAAGGTGTTTGTTTCTAGGAACGCAACCTTTTTGGAAAAGGAATTTCTATTAGATAGAAAAGGCGAGATGATAGAACTCGAAGAGGTTCGAGAGACACCCACAGTTGTAGAACCCACACCCGATAAGCCAAGTGAGGAGATACAAGCTCCTAGAAGAACCGAGAGAGTCTCGAGACCACCTGTGAGGTATGGTCTGCTTCTTGAAGAGGGCCATGATGAGCCTAATCTTGGATGTGATCCAAGGACCTTCAAGGAAGCATTATCGGATGCCGATTCATCCAAATGGCTTGAAGCAATGGAATCTGAGATGAATTCCATGCATTCGAACCAAGTGTGGAATCTTGTGGATCCACCTGAGGGAACTGTTCCCATAGGGTGTAAATGGATTTACAAGAGGAAACTTGGGGCGGATGGGAAGGTATTGACCTTCAAGGCGCGATTGGTAGCAAAAGGGTATACTCAAAGACAAGATGTTGACTATGAGGAAACCTTTTCTCCAGTTGCGATGTTCAAGTCCATTAGGATATTGCTAGCCATAGCTGCATGGTTTGACTATGAGATATGGCAGATGGATGTGAAGACAGCCTTCCTTAATGGGGATATTAAGGAAGAAATTTACATGTCTCAACCTGAAGGGTTTACATCCATCGGAAGTGAGCATATGGTATGCAAACTTCAAAGATCTATTTATGGTCTTAAGCAGGCATCGAGGAGCTGGAACCTCAGATTCGATAGTACAATCAAAGAGTTTGGTTTTACTAAGAATCCTGAGGAACCCTGTGTGTATAAGAAGGTCAGTGGGAGTGCTGTGACATTCCTTGTTCTTTATGTTGATGACATTCTACTCATTGGGAATGATGTAGGAATGTTGCAATCAACAAAGATATGGTTAGCAAGTAAGTTCTCAATGCAGGACTTGGGTGAAGCATCTTTTGTATTGGGAATACAGATCTATAGAGATAGATCAAGAAGATTGCTTGGTCTCACCCAGTCCACATACATTGATACCATCGTGAAGCGGTTCTCGATGGATGAGTCCAAGAGAGGACATCTACCAATGTGTCATGGCGTGTCCCTATCCAAGTCTATGTCTCCCAAGACTGATGCAGAGATAGCGGCGATGACACGAATTCCGTATGCTTCGGCTATTGGTAGTATCATGTATGGGATGATATCTACACGTCCTGACGTGGCATTTGCACTAAGTGTAGTGAGTAGATATCAATCCAACCCTGGTCTTCCACACTGGAAAGCTGTGAAAGACATCCTCAAGTATTTGAGAAGGACCAATAAGTTGTTTTTGGTCTATGGGGGTGGAGAACTAAAATTGGAAGGCTATACCAACTCTAGCTTCCAAAGCGATATTGATGACTCGAAGTCAACCTCCGGATTCATATTCATGCTCAATGGTGGTGCTGTCTCTTGGAAGAGTTCCAAGCAAGACAGTACTGCGGATTCCACCACTGAGGCAGAATACATTGCTGCATCGGCTGCAGCAAAGGAGGCTGTTTGGATTAGGAATTTCGTCCAAGAGTTGGGCGTCATTCCAAATGGAGTTGCTCCTATCCCGGTGATGTGCGACAACACGGGAGCCATAGCTCAGGCGAAGGAGCCAAGGTCTCATCAGAAGTCCAAACACGTATTGAGAAAGTACCACATCCTCAGAGAGATCGTGGAAAGAGGAGATGTCGTGATTGACAAAGTCGGCTCCGCAGATAATGTTGCTGATCCACTAACTAAGCCTTTACCAGGACCATCGTTCGAGAAGCATCGCGAATCAATGGGTCTAAAGTATATAGGTAGTTGGCTCTAGTGCAAGTGGGAGATTGTTAGAGTAGGTGCACGTCGAGCCAAGTGTTGGCCGACTGTTCACAATGAAACGCTTTGTATAAACGATCTTTATTTTAATAATATTTCAATTTATTAAATTTGGCGCATCTTTATCTTAATACCCATGCTAGTTGCATAGATAAAGTCCTTGAATATACAAATAGTAGAAAGAATATGAGATGCTCATATGATGAGTATCATGAAACTCATATTTGGAATACTGTATATTCTAAACCGTTCCTAGTCAATTCAGCCGCCACTAAGAAGGATAAAGGCCGCTCGAGTTAGAGACTAGTATCTGCGATGTGAGTACCATGTTTCATTGGTAGGGGACATTGTGATGTCCGAACATGCAGATAGGTGCTCCTTGTAGAGTGCACTGAACAACCCTCCATAAAAGGACTTTCCAAGTGGTTCTCACTTATCGAGTGGAAAAGTCCTGGTTTATGGTTGTACAGAATTAGTCCTTATGACCCGGGACAACATTGAGACTCTATGTGCTAGCGTTTCACTTTGACTTGTTTACCGACTCTTATGGGGTCATTAGGTGGCAAGGTTGGGTGTTACGGCGAAACATATAGGAGTCGATGCATTGTAGTCGGGGATTCACCGCTTACCTACGGGTATGGATATCCTATGTGTTTTTCATGTATATGTGGGTTGAAATCTCTGATCAGAGTGTGGTGGTAATTATGAAAGGGGTTTCATAGATTACACCATCGATGCAACCACAACATGACACATAGTATCGATTCATTGACAACTCTCGATAGACCAATAGTTGTCGAATCGGTCGGGATATATGAGTTGAAGGGACCGTACTGTACGCTAACCATAATTGAATGGTTCTTGCAGGCACTATCATGTGATACCTAGGGAATCACGTAAGCGATGCTGCTAGGCGTTTAACGTGATTGGATGGGTGCTATCAGACTTGAGTTCTGACGTTCTTACTATCAAGGAGTTGATAAGTAAGAATGGAGCAATTGGGGTATGCTCGAATAAGGACATGTTTAGTCCGAATCACATTGAGATGTGAACCCACGGCTAGTTGTATCAATGAACCATTGAGGGCCACACAAGTACTTGCTTAGTAAATCCCGAAGAGAAGTAAAATAGTTCAATGTGTTGAACGGCTTATAAATGTGTTTATAAGCATTAAGAAAAATAGAAGTATGACTTCTAAGAGAAAATATAAATTTTAATTTATGGAAGTGTTCCTAAGATTAAAATTTGGCCAAGTAAATAATGTAGTTGAAAATTGTGATTTTCATGAACATTATTGGAGACTAAATTAAATTAATTCAAGTGTTGAATTAATTAAACACTAGTGGACCTAGTAGAGTCTAAATAATTATATTAATTCAAGTGTTGAATTAATCAAATAATATTGAGTCTAGTAGAGCTCAATTTAAATAATTATTTAACTAGTGGGACTTGAGTAAAATTAAGTAATATTTAATTAATCTCAAATGTGTTTGAGATAATTAAAATTTAGTCTATAGTTTTTAATGTGTTAAAAACTATATATTATATGTGAGACATGCTAGGGTTTGCATGCTTGGGAGGGTGAAAAGGTTGTTGATTACTTTTAATAAAAAATTCAAAGACATGCAACTTTTGAGAGACAACTTTCACAACTACCTAGGCTAGTCTCCCACTCACACATACACTTCACTTGGCCGATTTTTGCAAGGATACACACACAAGATTTTTCTCTCCTTTTGTTCTTCATTTTGGAGACAAAAATTTCTCTTTGAAAAATCCTCAAAAATTTCTAGTGCAATTTTTGAGGGGCTTTACCTTGCTAAGTGGTGGGCTTGATTTGAAGTAAAGAAAGGTGTTGGAGGCTTGTAGATCTTCAACCTAGAAGAGTCAAGTTGTTTACAACTTGATTGGAGCCATACATCAACTTTGCTAAGTTGATAGGTATAATTTTTCTTACCTCCTATGTATGTTGTTTTGTAAATATAGCCACCTAATCTATGGGGCCGAACAACTGCATGTTAAAATTTAATTTTTTTTGCTGCCGTTGCGCTTATGGCCCTCGTAACCGGTCCGCTTTCACTTAGTCCTAGGCAACCCCAAAATAAAGTCCATAGAAATGTCAATCCAAGTTCTTTTAAGAATAGCACGCAAAAGTGTTCCCAAAGTTCTATTTACAACTTCAATTTGTCCATCCGTTTGAGGATGACAAGTAGTAGATTACAACTTTATTGTGCAAAGTTTAGCCCATAAAGTAATCCATAAATAGAATCCTTCCCCTTCTTAGTCCTAGGCAACCCCAAAATAAAGTCCATAGAAATGTCAATCCAAGTTCTTTTAAGAATAGCACGCAAAAGTGTTCCCAAAGTTCTATTTACAACTTCAGTTTGTCCATCCGTTTGAGGATGACAAGTAGTAGATTACAACTTTATTGTGCA